>NC_051156.1:177738903-177881857 GCF_013339745.2 Dermacentor silvarum
ATCCCGGGTGATGATGATGAATGGGCGAAGCTCCGGAGGGAATCATCGATCTCCCGCTTAAGGGGACGCTAGCACAAACGCGTTAGAGACGTGCACTACTCTCTAGTAAGAGGGAGCGGCCACAGCGTCTTACGCAGCCATTTACACATGCCGGAACGTGCAACGCGTTTGGCCGACGCCATCACATGACTGCTGAGAGAGTATACCCCCCGTATTCATAACGCTCCTCGACTTGAACTTGACTTGCCACCGCCTTGGGCACGCGTTCGAAACGCGTTGAAAGGTAAGGCGGAGAGGCCACAGCGTCTTACACCAGCTCTTACACGGGCCGTAACGCGCTAGCACAAACGCGTTAGAAACGCGCTAGAAACGCGGCCTTTCGTTAATTGGGTATTTATTGCCATCGTGGTGCTGTGTCTATGTGTGCTTCGTGGCGTAGTGGGCTAACGCCACGCGCTCGGAAGCGAGGGTCCCTGGTTCGATTCCGCGCTACGGACCAAACTTCGGAATTTTTTTTCTCTTTTTCTCAGACTGGTACACACTACTACTACGACGAGGGACGAACGGGTGCCGCCTTAAGGAGCTTCGCCCTAAAAAATTATTCGCTCGGCCACAAGAGTACTACTGTGCACTAGCGACATATCTTATCGGGCACAAAAAGTACAGCGTGTATATGCTGTACCAAACCGCCAGGACGATGCAAGAAAGTTGCGAAATGTCGACTGCAGTCTCGAATCGCATAACTCCGCAGGTCGAGCTTCGTGCGCGAACGGGCGTAACGCACACTCAGCACAACCGCTTGCTCTTCGATATTACTTCTGCAAGTACGTGTAATACACGAACGCTGTGAAATTGATAGCCTTTCACTCTGCCCCGATCGCTTCATTAAAATGCACCGATGCAAAACTGTGGGGCTTGATATCCCTAGTCTGAAAGCGAGGGTTGACAAGACACAATGTACGGCCAGGAAACAGTCCTCACTGATGACTGTCATCAACTCTGGGTTTTGCAACATGAGCGCGCGATACTGCCGGACTTCCCTCTTCGAGAACGTAATCAAACGCTCCCCTTTCTTGGAACCTTGCGCCGGACCTCGAAGGCAAGGCAACTGCACAATTTCTCGACCGTTCGTTTCCCTCGAACTGAAACTGTTCACCAGATGCGTCAGTGGTGCTCGCGGAGTAGTTGCTTAATCCCCCTGTTACAACAGCGGTGATCCTCGCGTACCTAGATGTCTAATTAGTCGTTGGAGTCCCTACAGTCTCTCGAGGTCGCAGAATCAATCCCGCTGCGCGCCTTCTCAGACGTAGTTCTTATACTCTGAGCTAATGTTTATCGTGAATAATAATGAAGGCGCTGCTGATTTCAATTACCCCACTGCGGTGTGAATATTTTTCTATTTGTCTCCTTATCTTTCTTTTTCTTTCTCTCTTTCTTTATTTCTTTCTTTCTTTTCATTTTTTTTTAATAGTACTTATATGAGGCGCCTTCACCACAAAATAAACACACGTGCGCAGGGGAGAACGACGCCGGGCAGCAGCGCTCCTAGTGCATTATCTTGCAAAAGAAAAAAAAGACATTAAGCTAACAAAACAATTGAGTGCAAATATGAAGACGAATAATCAATTCGCGTCAAGGACACCCCGAGCCGCTAAACTGGGTGCACCTTGTGCCTTAATAAAGTTGAGTAAATAAATTCCTTCAGTATAACTAGTTACAAACATTCTGCTCTTTTAAATTACTATGTGCCTTGCACCATAATCGTCAGGGATGTCTTTTAAGGCATATTTCAGGACTCCACGTCGGTTGTCGAGGTCGGCGCATGTCGGCTGAACGTTTCTGTAATCAGTAACTTATCAATATGCATCAGGCGTCCCCCCCTCCCCTTCCGGATGCCTTAATAAGTTAACTGTTGCGACACGCACTGTTTATAAAGACAGCAAGAAAGATGGACGTTATGATCAGCTGCTTTCTTTAGGTTTCACTTTCGCGCTGCTGCGCCAGCACTGCGCGTTCTTTTCTTTTATCAGCGTTAATCTCACCATAAAGTTTTACTTATCTGCATGTAGCGGCTCTTGCGCTCAGGCTGTTCGGTTCTGATTCGTTGTACGTCGGTTGCTGTGGAGAAATGAACGTAGGGATCGAGTGCCTCGGCTACGCCATTTCTCTCTGTTCTACAGCCAAAACTAAAGATATAAATTAAGAGCTCACGTTGATAAAAGATTTCGTTCGTTAGAAAGGTTTGTCACTCCTGGTACCTTCGCTATCGCAAGATGCCAAGTCATAATGACTCATTCGTCCTTCGCATACTGATGCTCTTAGAAAACGGCTGCTTGAGTTCTTTCTTGCCTAAGAAAGCCATGCTTCTACACACAAAGCGCAGAGGCAAAGCGTATCTTTGACTGAGCACACCTTAACAAGCTCACTTGTGTTAATTGGCACAGGAACGCAGAATGCAGAATAAACAGCTCTAAGATTCTCGTTATCTGATGAGCCGCGTAAAGTAATCGGGCACAGTTCCATCCAATAAATCTCGAATTTAGAAAATTGTTCTGAAAAGGATTCGAAGGCAAACGAAGAAAAACGTTAAAAACTATCATCTGTTGCCATGCTTGAGAAGCTGCAGCATCCATACCACGAGAGGTTGCTACCGGAAAACGCTTTTATTAACTTGACGAGACGTTCCCTTGTAACTTTTACATCAAACAACAATATTGCAGCTTACACGATAACGATGGGGTTTGACGACTGCAGAACTAGGGTCACGGCGCCCAACTCAGCAACCCTTTTTTCTCGGAGCAGCATACGGACCCTGGGTACCATTTTCTGGTTAGCCAAAACTATTTCGGAAATAAAAACAAGAAGGGAGCGTCTCTTGATAAAACAGAAGCCAGAAAACGCCGGTCCAGCGCGTGATCATGACGCTGTATAGGTTTTAGTCTGTTCCAGCGCGGCGCTGATCAGGCTCTTCCGAAAAGACAACGGTTGCAACAGCAACACGACGGCTAACGGACTAGCACATTGCAATGAGTACTAAAGATGTACATGTTGCAATAAACGACCGGAGTTGCATATGTAGAGAAATAGTGCGCAGAGCTGTTGGTAAAGCGCCCGAACTTGAAATGCTACATCGATTAAAAACTACCCGGAACGAAACATGCTGCACCAAGTCTTCCACCAATGACGGGGTCACGTGTTAATTGGGCTGAGTTTTGGGAGCACGGGTGCGAATTAAGAGAGTTCCATGGTTTGCAAAGGCTGACTGCGCGATGCTCCCCATCTAGTTTATTGCCTTTGCTCCGTGGTCTAAGTAGCCGAAACAGCGGCGAGTGACAACGGACATGGCGGGACGTATCAACCGGAAAAAGAGCCATTAACATCTATTCGCCGATAAAACTTACTAACCGAAAAAATATTTCCAGTCGACGCCAGAACACATGAGTGATTTTTATTGGACGGCGAATGCATGGGTCCTAATAACCCCAATGAAGAACACGTAGTTTGCAAACATTCCATGGTGAGGCACAGAGTTGAAGAGGACCTGTGAACTTTGGGGTAATCGCCGAGCTTCTTATGGCTTGGCATGAGTGGCTTGCAGACAAATAATCTCTCTTTTGTCCGTCTTCCTGAAAAGAGAAATGATGAAGCCACGACAAACAAGAAAGCAAGAAATGGTGAAACCAAAGTTAGTCCAACAAATCTCAAATCACGGTTCTAGGTGAAGTGTTCAGAATGATACCTTGTGGGGAGCATTCTGGCCCTTACTGTTACTTCCACTGGGGAAGCATTCTTTGTTACCTTGTACATCAAGATTCAATATAGTCCAAAGGGGTGAACAAATATGAACAGCGTCTTGGAGGCTGGAGTCGAAAGGAAAAAGAGCCTCAATTACTATGGTCGAAGCGTGGGTGAATTTGCGATTCAAGTGAGGCTAAGAGCAGCCCACAAAACGCTCCCTGGCAGAGAAGCACACAAATATACAACCCTGTTTTGCGCGTGCGTTCCTTTCAAAGGCGTATTTGTGTGGGCTTTGCTTAGTCAGGCCTGAATTAGATGACAATTGTTTCTACCAGGTACTAGTAATGAACACAATCAATTTATTATATCTGAAATTGAGCTAATCTAACTGTTTCAACCGAAGAACATTTGCCACTAAGGTGGAGTGAATTTATCGCGGTGGATCATTTATGCAGAATCAGCCAAAGCTATTTATTATTTATGTTGTACTCCATGTTCGGAAATTTAGCAACGTGGTAAAATCACAAGAGCCTCGTTTGAATTGCCTTTAAAAAGAAATAAGTTTCTAATTATTAATATTTCCCACTTTTAAGAAATGACTACAGCAATCTGCATTATCCGCCATCGCACGCAAATAAATTCAAGGTAGAAAATGCGAAGCAGTGCTTTTTTTACTCACCAGTGCGCATGCCGGAGGCTACAAGGTTAGTCCGTTTTCGTGGTCAGTCTCCAAGCAGACTGTGCTCTGTTCCAGCGATGAATTTTCGCTGTAGGTAGCACATTTTTTTTTTTAACACGAAAGTGTTTTATTCCGGGGTCCACCAAGACTTCACTGACGTATTTCCGTCACGGAAATACGTCACACGAACATACACGAACATAATACAAAGAAAGAAACCAGAAGAAAAAGTTCCACAAACATGCAAAATTTGGAAATCGAACCCACGACCTCTCGGTCCGCGACGATACATCGCCGAGCGTTTAACCCATTCCGCCACAAACGCATTTGCAGAGAGCTACACAGACGCGCCTTATATATCTAACACTCCTCCGTGTACCCGCGCTCTTGCTCGGGGCGGTGCCGCCGCCTACGAGCAGAAAAGAGAAGTACTGCATTATGACACTAACGCGCACCGACAGTATAGTGCCTAGAATATACTTACTAGTGTGCCGACCGCCGGGAGTTTCCAATGGGAGACGCTGGCACTGCCGGTGATGCCTTCCGCCGGAGGCCCCCAGACGGCGACACTGTTTAGGACCGTGCTAACCGAGCGGCGCATCACGCGTCGCTTGCGCATCACGCGTCGCTTGCGCTTCGGGGGCACTTCGGATGCGCGTTCGTAAGCGCAGTCGGTTGCGGCGCGTTGTTGCTTTCGAGCAAGTAGCGTGTGGTGCCTCCGCACGTCATTGCTGGGGTTCTTTTCTGTGCGCATGGTTCGTACTTGTGTTTGTTCACGGACGGAACCGACATGTCGTCGGTCGCAGAAAACGAGGCGTAAACACAGCACCTGTTTTGTCCCATATTGTACAACTGGATACCGCTCAAATAACGAGCAAGTCTCATTATTCAGCGCGCCTGCTGACTGGCCAGAACGTTTTGCCGAGTGGGAGAAGAATATAAGAGTGCAGATCGAAGGCTAACTCTGGCGGCTGTCGCTTGTGAGAAACACTTTAATAATTGCTACATTGAGCGCTCGTTCAAAATTAGTTGACGGTGTGTCGCCTATGAAAATGTGCCCTGTTTAATTACCTTCATTTATGGTAATTTTTTTAATTTATGGTAATTAGATACAACTTGGTGTGAATTTAGCATTTGTGGACATGTCTCGCATATAATAGTTTACTGTGGAAAAAAGTTACACTTCTTCCGAAACCACGTATTTATTTATTGGTATTTTTCGCAGAAACACCCTGTATCGTGTAGCGTTATAATGATAACTGTGCATACGATCGTTTGTAAGTGCAACAAAATCATATTCTTTCGATTACGCTTTGCACCTCAACCAACGTTCCGCAGAACGAAACGGGCTGGGACAGTCCATTGGCGTCTGTCGCACACGCGCGCGTTGGCTAGAGACGCCGCTCGGCATAGCACGGTCCGTACGGCTATCGCCGTCTGGTGGCCGCCGGCGGAAGGCATCATTCTCGGTGCCACCGGAAAGCCCGCGGTCGGCACACTAGTAAGTATATTCTAGGCACTATACCGACAGTGAACGCTTCGGTGGTCTCAGCACTACGACGCCTCGATGCCAGCATTCGAAGGGACGCTGGCATCAAGAAGCACTACCAACGCCACCTAGGTGGCGTTCACCGTACTCAGCACAGCGGAGCGTGGCCTCCGCAATTAGCTCTGAAAATGTTTCTGAAGTTGATCGCGGAGGCTGCAATTACGACGTGCTGTACGCGCTGATTTGACTCGGTGACGATTCAGTTACGTGCTTTGTCTTGCGCGTTGTATTAGTGTGTCAGTTACGTGCTTCGTCTTTCGCGTTGTGCTAGCGTGTGCAGCGTAGTGCAGCTTCCATATGCACGACGGTTGCTCATGGTTATCGACGTTGGTAGTCGTGATGGAGGAGACGTGCCACCAGGCGTCAGCGTGGGTGCATCAACGCCTAAGGGCGCTTTAGCCACAAAACACCAATAGACATTATATATCAATGTGCAATAAACATTACACTACTTCTGTGAAGACACGTTTCACTTTCGTGTTCTATACCGATTCCTATATAAGAGGGATCAACCACATTTTTTTTCAAGCAACACATCATTCCGCGGCCAGACGCGGCAGGTCGCTAACAATGGAAGCCGTGTGGACGTTATGCCAGTCAAATGCCGCAGCCGTCTTTAAAAACGTTCGCTTAGTGGTGGATACCGAATGTTGGACGCATAATCTGGCTCATTTATTGTTGTTATACAATCAAAACTGCTTTAAAATGAAGCTGCGTGATGCTGCTTGAAGGAAACGACTACCCAGTTCGCAAATAATACCGCCGTATGATTTGAATCAGTCAATGGTCCGGACTGCACAGAATCGATACCAATGGGCTGCTGCTCATTGCACGTCAGTGAGGTCTCAAAACCTATATTCAAGTAAAAGCCCCCACTTAAATAACAAAAGTCCAATAAAAACAATGGTCTACTTATTTGGTACAAAATTACACGTTAACTGTGTTTGTCGGTAATTATCTGAACATTTATAGATCAAATATGATGATAATGATGATTTATTGACATCCCCTTTGAAACGGTGCCGTTACAAATAGTTACCTGGCCTGCTTGATTTAATCAGGTATACTGTACATACATGTGTTTCATTCCAACATTTTTGTATAAATATCCGTATATGTTTTCCCTCAAAACTGCTCTATCTGTATACCTTGTATCACTACCTACGCTTATAATGGATCCGGTCATATCAATTTCCTCTCTGCTTTTTTCCCTTTCCAATACTCTAAACGTATCTTGCTTATCTCGACTGCTGAACGGTTGATGCGTCCATCATAGGCAGCGAAGCCCCCGGGGAAATGCTGCGCGTGCATGCTTAATTTATGCACGAGATGTGTATCCTCTCGCTCTGGGTCCGCTTTAGTCACCTTCCATCCTCACTGGTCGGGTGTTTACCAGGGCGTCCCATACTGCTTGCCATCCACCTTTTAGTTTAGGCCTATAGGCATTTCTGGGCCAGGTTTAACGCCTCCTTTCTACGTATGGCATATGGGTAACCGCGAGAGTGGGCTTACTCGTAGAATATATTGCGCCGGCACGCCTATTGCTATCGCGGACAACAGGTCGTTTGTCACTATAATCCGGATGGCAGCTCTGAATCGCGCACACAGGGGGCTTAAACTGCGCATTCTCGACCTGTTTTGCGAAAGGCGTTTTGTGGCTTCATATGTAATTTTTGACCAAAAACACCGTATAATCCTACGCATTGAAAGTTTTTAATTGCATAGAATACGGATATGCATTTGGCCTCTTAGCCACGTTCGGTCCGAAATCTTGTAGACCTGATCAGCGCAATCTATACCAATATAGAAAGCTCACTATTTCTAGACTCGCGTGAAGGCAAACCCTTCCGTGTCAAGGGGGGGGGGGGGGGGGGGGGGTGAGAAGTGCGTCCCCCATGACTCACTTCTCACTCCAGTTTTGTTCATCTTATCCCTAGAGCCCTACTTTATAGCTTTAGAACGTCATCTGCTGATAAGAGGCCTGTCACCTCCTGGTAATCTTTTCGTAAGCCTTAACGGCGTACGCTGAAGACATCACACTATCACATCACACTGCGCCCGTCTTGGTGTTGTTCTTGTACATTCATGTATTGCACAGCACCTTGCTTAAAGAGAACGATTTCCTTGTCTCCGTCATCGATTCGTAAACTAGCATACGAGACTTTCATTCGTGCCAAACTTGGGTACGCATCCGCAATTTGGTCGCCTCATCAAACTTACTTAATGAATACCACAGAATCCCATCGAGAATCGAGAAGCACGTTTTATTAGTTAAGATTACGATTTTCACCACAGCATTAGTAATATTATGTGATCTCTCGGTATCAGCCCCACTAGCCCTTAGGCGTAAACTCTCTCGCTTATGCCTATTCGACAAATTATACTACAAATTTCCTAACCTGCGCGATTCACTTGTACTTCCACCTGTCCACACGTCATCCCAGGTATTCAACTCTGTGATCATCCAACGTTTACATGGATCAACTAACGCATTTAGCCAATCTTTCTTAGCTGCCGCGATTCAAGAATGGAATCAGCTTCCCAATTCTATTGTCCTTGAGCGTGATCCTGTAAAATTTAAAGAAAACCTCATGCTTTATCTTGAGGTATAAATTGGTACATTATCATGTACGCTTCCTTTTTATTTTAACACGAAAGTGTTTTATGCCGGGGTCCACCAAGACTTCACTGACGTATTTCCGTCACGGAAATACGTCATAGAACATAATACAAAGAAAGAAACCAGAAGAAAAAGTTCCACAAACATGCAAAATTTGGAAATCGAACCCACGACCTCTCGGTCCGCGACGATACATCGCCGAGCGTTTAACCCATTCCGCCACAAACGCATTTGCAGAGAGCTACACAGACGCGCCTTATATATCTAACACTCCTCCGTGTACCCGCGCTCTTGCTCGGGGCGGTGCCGCCGCCTACGAGCAGAAAAGAGAAGTACTGCATTATGACACTAACGCGCACCGACAGTGAACGCTTCGGTGGTCTCAGCACTACGACGCCTCGATGCCAGCATTCGAAGGGACGCTGGCATCAAGAAGCACTACCAACGCCACCTAGGTGGCGTTGGTAGTGGCGTTCACCGTACTCAGCACAGCGGAGCGTGGCCTCCGCAATTAGCTCTGAAAATGTTTCTGAAGTTGATCGCGGAGGCTGCAATTACGACGCGCTGTACGCGCTGATTTGACTCAGTGACGATTCAGTTACGTGCTTTGTCTTGCGCGTTGTATTAGTGTGTCAGTTACGTGCTTCGTCTTTCGCGTTGTGCTAGCGTGTGCAGCGTAGTGCAGCTTCCATATGCACGACGGTTGCTCATGGTCATCGACGTTGGTAGTCGTGATGGAGGAGACGTGCCACCAGGCGTCAGCGTGGGTGCATCAACGCCTAAGGGCGCTTTAGCCACAAAACACCAATAGACATTATATATCAATGTGCAATAAACATTACACTACTTCTGTGAAGACACGTTTCACTTTCGTGTTCTATACCGATTCCTATATAAGAGGGATCAACCACATTTTTTTACTACTATAGTTGCCTGTGTGTTTTTTTATTATTTCTTTCATTTACCCACTTATACTTGTTATATTTTGTGTAGAACATTCCCCACCCCCTTATGTAACACCCCACGAGGTGCCTAATAATAAAGGCTCTAATAAATGATGACGATATGATGATAATGACGACGACGATGATGATGATGATGAACATGCGCTATTGTACATCGCACTAGATTTAAGGTGTTTTTTTTTTGTGCACAAACGTTTTAAATATAGGTTGTTGCAGACAGCACAATTCCAACCCTTGAGCTAAATTAATTTAACTCTATAAGGCTGCCATTACTTCTGCGAGAAATTAAATTCTATAATTACCATAAAAACACTAATTATCTTTTTAATTGATTACTTTACGGCACATATTTCAATCTAAGAATTGTAGCTAGTGAGCTTGCAAGGCATGTCGACTTGGAACGAATTCTGAGGATGGCACCGGTTTTGAGATAAGCGCCATCAGACTTGCGGTAAAAACGCACTGTTGCCCGCTTATTTTTTAGGAAAACGTTGTTTTATGCGTTGAAGCACAAAAGTAACTGGAACGCCACTACATTTTGTCGGACACATTGAAAAGTTATATCTGGAAGCTGCTGTAGCCCTGATAATTCGTTCCAAATGGAGACGCCTTGCAAACTCACCAGCTACAACTCTTAGATCTCAATATGTGGCGTTATAAGTATTTGATTAGTGTAATTAGTGTAATTAGGGTAATTATTCAATTAAGTATTTTGATTTCTTGTAACAGCAATCGCCGCCTCAACGGGGTAATTTTGCTGAAGTTTTAGATTCGTACTATCTGCAACAGGCAGTTTTTAAAAATTTGGTGCAGTAAAAAAAGAAAAAAAAATCCTGGGCATGTCCACAACGAACAGTCGCTTCTGTATGCCCTGAATATCTTTCAGTAATATGGATCGATATCTGGTGCAAGGCTCATTTATTGGAAAAGCCAGTATTTTTTTCATGGGTTTTCCAAACGCACGTATGCACATCTCCGCGCCATTACAGTGGAATCACAGAACCAAAACCCTAGGTAACTCATTCGACAGATTTTGCATCTGAGATGGCATGTGGCGCCAGTCATACAAACATTGAAGAGCTATGTTCAGGCAGCCCACGGTTTCGGTTTTCCTCTTCTTGAACGAGGCTGTTCAACTCAGCCTGTCTTCCTAGGAAGTTTTTCATACCTGCGCCATGTAGCTAATCCACTCATTCGTGTCTCGAGGAGTGTGCAACTCGTTTGTCTGGGCGGGTGGCACTGAACTCTTGTCACAACCGGCGTTGGGACTGCCCCGTGACTGCGGTGGCATTTCTTTCTCTAATGTCTCGGTCGCCGCTTTAAATACTGTTACTGTGCACTTTATTGGGAATGAAAGACGCTCCCGTGCAGACTCTTGCAAGGTATTGCCTTGGCACGTCTTTGCGGGTTTTGCTTCCGACGAGCCCCGCAAATCGTGCACCTCAGTCGACGGATGGGCCTGCAGTACAAAGCCAAGCATGACCTTCCATAGTCATCTTTCAGCTGCGGGCCCAGACGTCGACATAACCTTTGATAAAGTTGTCGAAATAACGGGCGCTGTCCTGCTACGCTTGGTGCCGCCTGACCGGCGTCCCATAGCACATCGATTTCATAGAAGCGGATCGCCACGGCTATGCTGCCTGGTCACCTCCGCGATCTTATTTGGAGACTCAACTGGAGGACCGCTCCCAACTCGAGACAGGCTAGAACGCGGGAGCGTGGTGCGTGTCTCCACATGTCCCAACTGCATGTCGGTGGAGACAGACCGACACGCGACAATCGTGTGTGTCGTCTCGCGTGTTTTTTGGCGCGCCGTCCCTGCGGGTTTTCGGGGCCGGGGCGTACCTTTCTTCGTTTCGCACGGAAGGTTCCCGCGCGGCCGTTTTGCGGGCCTTCTGCTGGTGGTGGGCCTGTTTAGCCTTTGGCGCAATCGTTGCGAAGCTGTGGCAGGCAACTGTCGCCGTGGTGCAATGCGGTCTCTACTGCGCCGCCTGAAGAGAGATATACTAACCTTCCTCTCGGATGACTTCTTATTGGTAGAGCATGAATTTATCCACCGCTGGCCATGCCCTTTTGTTTGGTTATAAAACGGGTGAGTTCAACTAGCCTTTCTCCCAGAGTGACGATAAAAGCCAATTTCGGATACTCTTTCTGGTTTCCTCTTCAAAGCCCTTTCGCTGTATTATATTTGTAATGTTCTTGATATTCTCACCTGCATACTGTTTGCTTATTAGTGTGCACATATGTATTATCTGTATACATAGTGTTGGAAATACAGTGTATGTATGACGAGAATTTAGTTTGCATTCCGTACTCTCGTGCGCCCACAGTGGCTTCTTCATGTTATAGTATTTTAGTAATTGCATATCAAGTACGCGAAGCGTGTTGACTGCCACAAAAACGCGAGATTCAATCCGCCTTCGAAGTTTTCGGAGAAGAGCTCTCCCTGAATGAGTCTCACTGATGTACCGTAGAACATTCCGATGCTGGTGTTTCAACTTACGTAAGAGGGATTCGCATACATTCATGATCGGAACTGCTTGGAAAGGTCTTTATTACGTGCACCATTTCGATTTCGCAGTATCACTACAAAAAACGCATAGTATTTGCCAAGCAATGTACACAATAAATTACGCCTTTGCGATGAATCCATCTGGAAGCAAATTAACTAAACAAAATACTTGCATTTTCTGCAACAGCTTTTGGTTCTTCGCACGTGAAATTACCGGGGATTTGATCATCATCGTACACCCTCTCATTTCCTAATTTGAGGATTCTCGGTAAAATCGTCCACCTGGACATAATCATTCCCAGTTTATCAGAAATTGTAGTATCGCACAGCAATTGAACGGCCATGATGTTGCGTCTAACTCTTTTGTCCATCAATTTCTATATAGTAAATTCCCGTAAAGCTCTGTTTTTACTTGCACTGGTTTTAACCGATTGTCATCTTTGCAAGACATTAACTGCTTTGCTAAAAGTCTTGTTACGGATACTGCTGGTTAGAACAGCAAAATGCCGCTTCACAGAAGAGCAATTCAAGTTCAAATCCGTGCGATGAAGGCTGCCCGCTGCTTCATGTATTGGTCGCCGTCACCACGCGGATGTATTCGAGTCCCTCGTTCGAGTAAAGCAGGTGACGCATCATCCGGGGTTGTAAAGTTGGCTCTCACAGGTCGCTCGAGGCCCTTGTGGTATGATGGCGACTACGGACTATCCTCGGTGACACCATCGTCGTGTTTGGGAGAGGGGGCCTTCCTGTGTTTGGTCATGCGGCACCTGCCCCGCCGACACTCGCCTTCGTGGATCAAGGACTAAAAGAAGTAAAGAAAAAAAAGAAGACGGTAAAAGAAACCTTGTGTTGGAGGGTGGGTGTTGTCTCTAAGAAAGATAAGTGGTCAAATTGCGAGATGCTCACCCAATTTTTTACATCCTGGGAAGCAACGAAATGCAAAATGCTGCTTCACTGTCTGGGCTCAAGTAAGCATCTACGTTCATGACACCTTTAAGATGACCTGTTGCTATTAATTAAATGATAGCAAGTTTCAATAGTCATACTTTTCACCCCAGAAGCTATAGCTTACGCCGTGCGCGCTCAGGTGTCGGTTGCAGAATACCTGCCAAGAAAGCCACTTTCTAGAAACTGACCTTGCCGCTCCAGGCTATCCGAAAGAAAACTGGTGCGACATACGTTAGATATCGCACAGCTAACTGAAACGGCTCAAGCCTGTTCATCTTGTACCACATTGAGGCACAGTAGGAGGCACGCCGGTTCATTCTGCTTACCCTGCAAGGAGTGCCGTCTTCCTCCAGTCCCATCCTTATGTCTCCTTCGGGCATGTGGCACAAGTAGACGCAGAATCTGCGCACTTTGTCCTGCGAGAGAACCACCAACGAAAGAGAGTGTTTGCGTCAATGAATATTAAAATAGTGCGTTATTTTCCACGTCGACCTCGTTAACACGTTTAGAGCCCTTAAACTTACTGCGGAATGCTATACAGCATCCACTCACACTATTATAGCCAACATGTTTCAACTCAATAGACACTAAAATGAGTACAAACACTATGGCATTCCCATATAATAACAGAAAAAATATAGGCGTGCTTTATAAAGGCATGTATCTATTGCCGCATTACCTATTAAAGAAAGAAAGACAGAACGCCTACCAAATTTATTTCATCAAAGGCATTAGAGTTAACACGTTTCGACTTTTACAAAGAAGCCTTGTTCATATCTTCCTTCCTGCCTGACTCACTTTTCTCTCTCGTTCTCTTTCTCGTAAAAAAATATCAAAAGAGTTTCTTTTTGTTTTCAGGTCGACTAACAAGAGTGTATGCTTGTGCTTGTTCGCATTGCTTTGCAATGCTTAAGCTAAGAGTACGCAACACACATATATCGGGCGTAATATTTTAAAAAAAAGCCGTTCTCAAATAAAAGGACAGTTCCTTCGAGACATGCCGTCAGATAAATAACCAGTTTGCTACCCTGCACTAGGAAAGCAGCAAGGGGGGACATAAAGGTAAAGCAGAACATCGTGAATAACTATTCACGAATAAGCGGACGAAGACCGGACAAGCGCACAAACAGTAAGGGATTAGAGAGAATATTCAGAGAAAAATCAGTTGGGCTGTATGAGTCAATTACCTGGCTACAATTCCATGAAAGCCACTCTTAGCGTGAGTGTGCTTGATAAGCTAATAAGAAAACGCGAAAACTTGATACGCGTGGCCCCAACAGTCCGCCGTGATGTTCCCGACCAGCTCGTCGTGACGTCATGGATTTTGGCGGCCTCTGCCTCTGCTCGGGCCTAGTAAATTTTTATCGGTCAAGATAAACTACATTGTCGTTGAAAAGAGCCATAGACTGGACTTAGAAAGTTTATAGAACTTTTACTGTGCCGAAATGGTCCTGATAAGAAAAAGAAATACTTTGGGAATTTGTGACATCACAGTGACGTACGAACTCGGAGGTTTCGGCGCTAAATTTAAAATATGGAAGTTTGGTTTTCTTTTTCTCTTATAGTGTTCAACATCTTCCCACGAAATAAACAGAGTTCTCAAAACGAAAACAGGGTTATGAAAGAATACTTTATCAGCCTAAATCGGTCTACTGATCAGTAATTTGTAATTAATCGAGTTATTCTTGCTCTGTGTTGTTCTTATGGCATTTATAACAGTTTCTGAACTTACGAATGCCTCGTTTTATAATCATCATATCTTCAACTGTTTGTCTGTTTGCTTATTTGTTTGTTTGTTTTATTATTTGTACCCACTCTCCAGCTGTAATGATTCGGGCGCTGCAGGATATGTTGTAAACAAATAAATAAATAATTAAATAAATACTGTAGTGTCCTTTCAAAGTTATCTTCTAGTGGATATTATCTAGGTCCTGAGAGCATAGGATTCGTGTGCTACGCCTATCTGCGCCGGCTTTCGAGCTCCTAACGTATCCGCAATATATTACCGACAAGGCAAAGCCTTGAATCTTTCAAATAATAACAGTCACTCGGCAGTGACAGTAATGCACTTGTCTGAATGTTTTCTAATCTCTTCGCGTCAGTGAAGTCTGCTTCCCATTGTACACTTACCACCTTTGTCCGTATGCGGTGGCATGCGGGGTCCGTTGTGATCATTGCAGCAGTCAGCTCGGCAAACACACCTGCGCATTTTTCAAGCCTTCGGTCATTGTTTATCCGGTTGCATATCAGGGGCCGAATTCACAAAGCACTGCGCTCCAAACGATTGTTAGCCGCTGGCCATCCGCGTCCACCATTGTATTAGCTGTCACAATTCGTCAGCACCCGTTCTTACCGACAGTTCTTTCGCACGAAGTGATTTCTGAATGCGGGTCTATTTGGCATTTGAAGTATATGTTAAATTCTCCAGAGTTTTGCCTCAAAAGGTGCGGCTTTGTTTATACGTGCAACTTTCGACAGACACCACTGTCGAGTTGCGAGCGGGAGTTCACCCGTCCGGAATGTCTCCGGTTCGGGAGATGAGCGAGCCGACTGACCCGGAGGCCCACACAAATGCGTCACACGAATGCTCGAACTACAAAAATGAACTCAACTAAATTAATCACGACGTCGTTGACCAAGTTCCGAAGGCCGCTCGTTATGTTATAGTTCGATATAGCTGTTCGTTATAATAAATGTGGGACAGCGACAACGCTTCTAAAAAAAAATCTCGCATTTCTGGGGAAAGTTTAATGAATTCTATAAGGTAAACCTAGCAAGTGCACTTGATGCTGCCTGAAGTCTGTCAGCGATTACTTGAAAGTGTTTGGAAAACAATTCGCTTGTGGTTAGAGATCACTTGTGCATGATGACGGTGATAGTATACGTAAGGCATAAGAGGTTGTCCCAATCCACGCGGACGCGACGGCTCCCTCCGCGTAACGTAACTGATCTCGAAGGCTATGCTTTTGCAGACTGTATACGCTGGAAGTGATGGAAGGAACCGGAAACGCGTCATGGCCGCCATGTTTTGGACATCATCTGTTGCGGCTTATGTGGTCGCGACAGTAAAGCTTCGCGGTCCGTCGTCCCATAATTCCTTTATATAAAAAGAAAATAAACTATACACCGCCGAAACGCATCATCGGGGTAAATATGAGCTCAAAGTCCAGTGTCAGCAGCAGCATTGTCTCGTATACGAAGGGTGTACAAGAACTTACAAAATCAGCCGATAACGCCAAACTCAAGGGGAGGGTCGAAGCGAAAGAGTGAGTGGAAAGGAAGACGTAAAATTTAAATGAATTCAGTAGCGGTGCCTGAAAACCATTCCGAACATCAGTCTTACAGTCGTTTTCCCATTAAGATATCACAATTAGGTTTTAAATATTGTCAAACAGTCGTTATAGTATTCTTCCTCGTCACAATATTACCCCCCGGCTAACCTCCACGCCCGAGAACTCAGTTTGCGAAGCTACGACACGCCGTGGTGGCTCGGAGACAATGGCGACCTTCTGCAGAGCACGGGGTAGCGGGTACGAGTCCCGGCTGCGGGAATTGTAAGTTCTTGCGTACGTTCTTGCATTCGTTCTTGCATTTGTTCTTGCAACGTTCTTGCAAACGTTCTCGCATTCCACCCCCGTCCGAAGGCGTTCTGACGGAGGCGGAATGCAAGAACGTTTGTGCACCATGCTATATTGGTGCTCGTAAAAGAGTCCGTGGGGGTCAACATTAATCCAGCGAGTTTCACTATGGCGTTCTTCCCGGCGTCCCTCGATGGGGTCCCACCGAAGGATGACCCACCATGAAGGTGTTGTGGCTTTTGCGTTGTGCTTCTGAGTCCAAGGCCGCGGTATCAAATCCCGATAACTGCGGGCTGCATTTCGATGGGGGCGAAATGCAAAAATGTCCGTGCACCGTGCATTGGGGGCATGTTAAAGAACCCCAGGTGGTCAGAATTAATCCGAAGTCCCCCACTACGACGTGCATCGTAATTGTATCATGGTTTTGGCAAGCAAAACCCCCGAATACAATTTTACTTCCGAATGAAGCTAAACCATATATAATTAAAATTACAAAGTTAAAAAAACTGAATTGCCCTCACTCTTTACTGGGCGGCTTAAGTCTGTTCGCCAAAGTCGGCGGAAGTGTTTATGATGGCGTCGTTAGTTAAGAGGATTAGAAGGCGGTATCATAGTTATTCCAAGATTTATAGAGCGCCACTTCTTTATATTGAAAGACGGAAGACGACCAGGATACGCAGCACTGGCAGACCCGTTTATTCCGCCGGCACAGCCCAGGCTCAAACACGAAGAAGAAAAACAGGGATGATGATGGCTATATACAAATGAGAACGATGAAGTACGTTACATGTGCTTACACTAATCCCCCCCTCTCGAGGAAGCGGCCAACCTGGCCGCAATCCAAAGATCGGCTGAACGGGGAATAAAGTGCTTCATGCGGGAGACGTGAACAATTTCTGCACTACGACGATGGCGGTCCGCGACGGAGTGAAGCGGAGTGACTAGGTAGTTTACTGCGGAAGTTTGTTGTAGGACTGTGTAGGGCCCAATGTACCGGTGAAGGAATTTCTCGCAAAGTCCAGGGGTTAGAACCGGGGTCCATAGGAGGACTTGGTCTCCAGGATGGAAGGCGATGTCGCGGCGTTTGCTGTCGCAGCGACGTTTTCTTTCTTCTTGGGTAGCGGCGGTGTTGCGACGAGCAATTTCACGGCAATGCGCGACTCGAGCTGCAAAATCTTCTGGGAGGGAGGTGTTAGGCGAAGCAGGAGAGAAAAAGAATTCGGAGTCGAAGACGGAGGAGGCAGATCGTCCATACACCAGGAAGAAAGGGCTGTAACCGGTAGTTCGTTTTGTCGCAGTATTATAAGCGAATGGAACAAAAGGAAGGATGTTGTCCCAGTTTGTGTGGTCAGGACGTAAGTACATAGAAATCATGTCAGAGAGCGTTCGGAAGCGTTCAGTAAGGCCGTTGGTTTGCGGGTGATATATAGAAGTGGTTTTATGCTTCGTATTATTCTCCCGCAAGACTTCATCGAGGACGTGGGACATGAAGGCTTTGCCACGATCGGACAAAAGAACGCGAGGAGCACCATGGCGCAAGACTATGGATTGCAAGAAAAAGTCAGCAACCTCAGAAGCAGCACCAGATCGAAGAGGCGCAGTCTTGGCGTATTTTGTTAAGTGGTCTAGCGCAGTGACGATCCAACGGCAACGGAGGGCGTCAACGGAAGAAAAACGGGGATGATGATGGCTATATACAAATGAGAACGATGAAGTACGTTAAATGTACTTACAATATGTATAAAACGACCTAGAAGTATTCATTAAAGCTCGAGCAGGCATCTAAACATTTATTTTTAAGGACTCTGTCTTTTTTATTTATATTACACTAAACTCGAACCGATTCCGATCGGATGACGCAAAATGACGTCATAGCTGGATTCTTACCTCGTATGCTTATATGGATAGCTGCCAGAAGAAAATATATGCTACACAGTATGTCTAAGAAGGGCAAATCGCTCGAGGAATGACGCGTGAAAGGTGGAGTGTGACTATTACGCGTTAGCCCGAAATGTGTGTGGCAGTAAGTATGTGATTACACTCAAACTTACTAGTAATTTGTTTAGCGGTCACGCCAGACGTAACGTCGTTTCGTTTCCGAGGTGACCAGCGTTAGCCACAGTGAAGCACATTTATTAAAGGAAACGGCAAGGGCATACTTCGACCTTCATTCACGAACGCACGAGGACGCAGCATTTACTTTTGCTTCCGCGGATACGAATCTTTTCTGTAAGCAAGCTAAGCATCACTTTCATTCGCAAGCTGTAAACATTTTTCACGGCGTATAAATGAAGACAAAATGCCAGTTCTGGCTGTGCAAGCGTGCGTGAAAGTTTCGTGGTTCAATTCTATCTCGATTCTACGAGTGGTATAAGCGCGTGATTTCAATGCCCCGATGCAGGCATAGCACGGGCCATCAAGCATGTTGTGAAAACAGTGAATAGCCAGCAAAACAGCAGCCACTTACCCATAATAACGACTACAGAGACCACTGCTAGTGACGTCCTCATTGTCCTATACTAGTGAACTTTCACAGCAGCGGTGCAAATGATCGACCAAACCCCAAGTCTCAGCGCGCACGCGGTGCAGCTCGTAGTGGCTTCACCAAGAACCAACCGTTCAATATGAAGAACTCGATTCCGGCGAGAAGCGTATAAACCCTCTTTTCTCTCATATGCATTGACGTCTATATCGAGAGCGTTTCGAACTAAATGTGTACGAGAATGAGCCGGGGACGGTGGGATTCCCTCCAGGGCAGAGCGCCAACATGCTGCAGCGTATAGCTGGGACGACCTTGGTCAGACGACGCTGAGCAAGCAGCTTGTCTTGGAATTAGGCGTGAGTCGTGACGCCTCGCGATTAAGAGAAAAGGGGACAGCAAATGAGAGAAACACAAAAAAAGACAAAAAGAAACATGAGGGGATTGCAGTCAGAATTAAAGGCTTCGGTGCAAGTGAAGTGAGGATTGCGGGCCTAATTTTGTTGACCATGTGACCAAGAAACACGAGTCTCAGAGCTACCGCCACTGTTCTCGCGATTGCGTCAGCAGTCCTCGGCGCGTCCATAATGAAACCACAACTACATAGCGCGTATTTCTCATCGGCGTTTCCAACGTACCTTTGGAGTGACGTCAAATTGCGTCGATGAGTCCGTATTACGCTACGCGATATGCCTGCTGCGGCAGGCCGCGTTTCGATATACCTGAAGTAGTTGCTGATGAAAGAGAACAATCTGCTGAATATATTTGTCTGTAATAACTGCGTAACTGTCGCGTGTTGTGTACGACGTATTTGTCAATGCTTGCCGATGTACACGCAATGTGTTATGCAGGTTACGTGTGTGATGGATTGCGCTTAACTCACCGTCTGATGTGTTACCCTAAAGGATACGCTGCGCAGCATGAGTAGTCTGAACGACAGGCCACAATAGGAAGTGGACATTTGACGGACTCTGCGCATTACATTGTCCGGCGTGACTGTTGCTCGACGACACAAAGTTCTATACTGGCATACATCTATTTTTCCACGACGTCGCACTACGTGCTTGTCTTTCTAATCAGGACGCCGTTATACAGGCATCGAGTGTGATAATAAGGGATTTGCTGCCATTTACAGCGTGGCAGTGCTGCATTGAGTTGCCCATGTGTAGCCTGGCCTCTACAGCGAAGCTTCCGATGAGATTAGAAGCTCTCGAATGCGCTATATGCGTGTTTTCACGGTAAACCCTGGTAGAACTAAGCAATTCGCCGAATTTGTATTCGGATGGATTGTGAGGCACGCTATAATTAGAGATGTGCAGACAAAATTTGAAACGCGTGCATTGGGTTAATTAGGGGTTCGGTGAAAATCGCTAAGCGATCGTGTTCTGCTTGTTAATTTTTCTCTTGCTTGTTTTTTTTTTAATCGTGTAATATTCAGGCAAAGTTTCAAGAGCAAAAGTTTATTACGGGTATTATACGGCCTTTATCCGCTATGTTTCGCAGCGTCCTAGACTAACTGTACGTGACCTGAGTTTAAAATCGGGTGAAATGGAGGCCATGATAAAATAATGATTTAAGCTCAGCCGGATCAAAATTAGGTGGGAACGCAAAATTTATATATTTTCTTCTTTCCCTTTTTTTTCTTTTTTCCGCAACCACTGCACCAATATTTAAGAAATTTGTGGCATTTAAAAGAAGTTGAAATCTAGTGACTCTAGGAATTTGCTTTATTTATTTTGTTTGCCAACTTTTCTAAAAAATTCTTTAAAATAGCACATCTAAATACGAAAGCTAAATATCAGTTTTACCACTCTAACTCAACAATAACAAAATATATGAAAATTCTGTCAACTGCACCTAATAATACATCTAAGCGGACAACATTGATTCATTATACACCGCTCTGATAAATCTGCTGCAAAAGCCCTACTTGTGAGTAAAGGGCTATTGCAAAATCCTCGCAAGCATTGTAACAACGTAAACTCGCATATCGAGTTTCTTTCTGCTTTAGATGATCTAACACATACAATTTACAGAACTTGGATATCTGTTCTGGGTGCAGAGTTACGCATTTATAGACATACTCATTCAATTTTTAATGTGCACTTTTGGGGGGCTGACTATGAGTCGTTCTATATGTGTCTCTCTATAACCGTTTTCCCGTCAACTTGGGTCACTACGTAGTCCATAGTCCAATGGTTAGAGAATCGGGCTGCCGTAATGAGAGAACCGGGTCCGAGACCAATCGTCCGGCCAACTTGGGTCACGAATGTGTGAGATTTGGTGTGCGCCGCTCATCAGTTAAACCGTTTCACACCAACTCGTGCCACTGAGTATGTGCCAGTGCTTATGTGGCGCTCTTCAAAGAACCTATTGCACCCCGTCTTGGATCACCGGCAATCTGAAACTAGGTATGCGCCACGAGGCATCTGTCGCTCTTCAATAAAGCTGTTTCACTCCAACTTCGGTCGCCGGGTAGGCGTCATCGCGTTTGCGCCACTCTTGAATGAACATCTTCTACGCCAAATTGCGTCTCGTGGTATGAGTCAGTGGGTGTGTGCCGCCTCTTCTATGACAAAAAAAAATCATTTATGTTTCTCCGGTAGCCGGCGGAGTCGAACCCGCGCAGTTAATATTCACACAATCTTATCTGAATATATGTACGCGTGCCTTGCATCTGACAATATAGGGGGCTATGCTCGAACTGATTGACTGGCCAACGCGCAGTCAACTATTGGCATCCCTATACACATGGTCGTTTCACAGAGCTCCGGCAGCCCGTGTGAAGCAGCAGCCAAGTTACGTTCCCAGAATGGATAATGAAACACAATTATCGCTATTACTGTCGGCTTCGTCTCACAGGCGCCTTCAGTTGTCACACGGCGTAATTGTATAGCAATGCCGGGTCGCTCTCAAGGGGGCAGTCTACGATACCGTGCAGCAGTTGTTATTAGCCGCTTCTCTTGCGCTGGCATTTCACATAGCCTGCGTCTTTTCGCTCCATTTCCCCCGACACCGTGTTGCTTGTAACATTGTTTCTTGCAAAAAAAAAAAGTTAGCGTAGCTTGCACTGGAGGCGCAATGCTAAAGAGACAGCGGAGCTGATGGGCACCTAGCTAGTCCTGGCTTTTGGGCTAGACTAAGCACTGCCAAGTCCTCCCCAGCATTTTCCGGAATTTATTGATTGTTGATCGATTATCGATTAGCTATTGATTGGCTGTCGATTGGTTATCGATGACTGACTAAGCTTAAGTAGTCCCAACCATGCTTAGCTAGACTTAGCCAGGCTCAGCTTCGCTAGTTGACAGGGGTATGTGCCATTGCGCTTGGATCCCTTTCTGCACTACCGCCAGGATCGGCCCATATTTTCTGTTCGCATGTTACAGACTAACGCTCGGCTTAAACAGCTCCGCTGTTAAAATTACGTTAGAGAACTCCGGCGCCAGTGTCTACGGGAGCTGCGAATATGGCGGTTCAGCCAGCCAAGGAACGGTAGATAATACGTGGATTTGCCTAAACCTTGTCATTTTGGCTTCATACGGCTTTCTGACTTTGCATATTAATCAATATCATTTTATCAGCGAAGCTGTTTAAGCTATCCGTAAAACCATGCTCGTCAACCGAAAATAAAATGTCGCAGTTTCACCCGAAATGCGAAGCATCAATTGCGACAGCAAATTAGTAGAAAGCTGTTCGGAGTGAGGATAGTAGTTTTATCAGCTGTATAAACTTGGGCATGCAGCAGCACCAGCAACGCGCAGAACTGTTGTCGACGTCGTCGGCGTTTTGCCCGCGTTCGCACCGAACGCGGGCAACGTGTTGCCGGTTTTTCTGGGGGCGGCTCGGAGGTTTTCGATGAGATCAGAACGGGACATTCGTCGAGCAGCGTCCGAAGGCTTTACCACCGTCTCGCCTCGTAACGTTTATATATAGATACGCATTTGGTGCCGCAGCTAAACGTCGCCTCCCCTAACTCCCTCCCGTCCCCCCCCTGGCCTTTCGCGTGACGGAAGAAGTCGCGTTTGCTCTCTATATATACGGTGATTGTAAAGGAGGAAGGAGACGCTTAATTCTGCAGCCCTTCAGGGATCACGGTGCAGAATGCGCGTTTGCTCTCCGCCGTGCGTTCGCTCCCCGTAATAGCGCGCGTCCCTCGCGCGCTTTCACTCGCACATAAAGCATACGGCGCGCGGCGAGGATTTCATCACCGTTTGACGTCATACGGAACCTCACGGGGACGGCGACGGTGACAGTGGGCCTCTTCGATTATCCGTCTCTGACAGTCCCGGACTGTCCGAAAAACTGCATACGCAACGCTCATTGGCTGAAAGCATTGTCTCGGGCAGTCCGGGACTGTCAGGAACGGATAATCGAAGAGGCCCAGTGACGGCTACAGCGACGGCGACGGTGACGCCGACGGCAGAAATCCACTTTGAGTGTCCATATAATTGCTATCACAATAAAAACTCGCCTAGTGATGACGTCACGACGCGTTGCCTAGCCACCACTTCGCGGAGCGGTGTGTGCTTTGCCTCCTCTCCGTGCCGTGCACAGGCTGCCTTGACATTGGACGTTAAAGAGAGGGAAGGAGAGCATGTGCGCGGCGCGCGCTTTGCTCGAGAGAGAGAAAGAGAAAATGAGAGCGACAGAAAGAAATTGTAGCAGCACCAACGAGGCAACGCGCAGAGCATGCTGCCGACGCCGCCCACGTTTCCCCGTTTCCCCGCGTTCGCGCCGAACGCGCGTGGTGCCCGTGACTGCAGCAGGCGCCTCTGGCGGCAGCTCGGCAGGTTTCGACCCGCCACGCCCCGACAAGTGTGGAGGCGCAGCTTGGCCGTGACGTCACTGGGGAGATAAAGCTCGGAGCCGCCGCGACGGCGGCAGAACTCTCGTTGACTCTGTGGCGACTACATGTAGCCTTGACATGGGACGACCAAAGAAAATCCGGACACCCCAAGAAGAAGCCGCTCATCTTGAAGCGCGTCGCGCGGCCAAGCGAGAATCTGCGCGTCGGCGGCGAGCCGATTCGGAATACCGTTCCTAGCAGCACTTAGCATTGCCTGGCAAAACTTACCCAAGCCTAGTAAAACCTGGAAGAAGCTAGGTCGATCACCAGCTCCGCTGTTTACTCCAGCCTTGAACCACTAGTGCAAGCTGCCCACATTTTTTTGTCGAAATAAAGTGTTATAAATTGCAACGATTCGCAAATAATTATACATGGGTGCAGAGACTTCGTGCTTTGCTGTGCTTTAAAAAAAGTCATCGATACATCCACATTTAGAAGGATAAACGTCATAAGGCACAATAGCGTCTGAAGCTACGAGAACAAAAATTGAATAAATTCATGTAACGTCAGCCATTCCCACGGTAGCTAAATGAGCGCAGTGCCAAAGTTCACTTATTTTTTGTGGGAGAATCTGTGGCTTGTAATATTCACCGTTTTGATCGTTCTTCACGTGTAGACGCTGCTTAATACCAACCGCGGTTGGCTCAGTAGTTGTGGCGTTCTGTTCTTGAGTGTGAGGAGTCCCGTCCAAATATTAATCAGTCAGCCACTCCGAACTCTTGTCACGATATCCTTCGTCGCGCTGGTATTAGATTGAAAGCTATAGTTGCGGGACCTGCAATATTTTGTGCAGGTAGTGTCTAGAGAAGCGCGGATTGAAAAATATTTTTCAGGGTTATTGTCCCTTATCGTAATCTCGGCAAAAATGCAATAAAAGTCCAATTAATGGTCACACAAAGTAAGTATACGGTGCATCTGGTAATTAGTTATTTCTTATAACCGACTATTCGCAATCGGCAATAGAATGCATTTCAGCCATAATCAAGTCGTGAACAACGATGGCTTTGAAGATAGAACGCCCGCCCGTACGGCTGTATCTTGAAAGCCATCCGCGGCGAGGGCACAGTCCGCCCTCCCTGTGTTTTCGCGGCTAAAATCGCGTTGATGCGAGCGCTGGCAGAAAGCTCAATTCGCTCGCTGTTGCTACCGCGTTGACTCACTCCAGCGCTTTGACAGCGAGTTTCTGCGGTCATCGAGTGAGATGCATTCATGTTTCCTTGTTCGCGCGTGACACCATGCTTGTTAATTTAGCTTAGCGTGCCTATTAACAGCGGAGCTGTTCTAAGTCGACCCTTTGCCGTATGTCTGTCCAGCGGTGTCACGCAGGTCACGTGACCAGGAGAGGATTAGAGCCGCGCAGGGGGAAGGCAGGTCACGTGACCAGCAGAGGAGGAGAGTCGCGCTGTGCGAGGAAGCGACCAATGAGAGGCCGAGCTGAGCGCGAGGAGGAGAGGCGATGGGTATAAGAGAAGGTGTTTCTGTTCGGCGTGCTTTTTCGGATAACGAACGCTCATCGCAGCTGGGCTGCGATACGACTATGGGAAGACCACGAGTAGTGCGTACTCCTGAGGAAGAGGCTGCCTACCGATAGCGTCAGCGAGAGTTGGCTCGTGAACGGGCTCGTCGCTTGCCCTCATTAGTGGCGCGCAAAAAAGGGGCGGCGCAACTTGCACGCGAAAAAAAGCACGCTAAAACACAGAGCGAAACCTCACGCGAAAAAAAACACACACACACTGCGACAACCGCAAATATGTAGCAGCACCAACGAGGCAACGTGCAGAGCTGCTGCCGACGCCGTCCACGTTTCCCCGCGTTCGCGCCGAACGCGCGCGGTGTCCGTGACTGCAGCCGATGTCTCTGGCGGCGGCTCAGTAGATTTCGAGCAGAGAACTGGGGCGGTATTCTGTAAGAGTCCACCTAGTGGACTGTCCAATTCGGCTGTCGCGATTGGCTATAGCGGCACGCGCGAGAAGGAGCCAGCCAGTCGCCTTCTCGCGCGTGCCGCTATAGCCAATGGTGACAGCCGAAATGGACAGTCCACTAGGTGAACTTTTGCAGAATAGCGCCCCTGGACACTCGTCGAGTAGCGTCGGAAGTCGCTGCCTCTTCTCGCCTCGCAACGTTTCGAAATAATATACGTTTATAATACCTGCGTTTACTTGTGTTTACGCAATTGCATCACGTGCAACACATGCACATGTAACACTCGTAATACTCGGTGTAACTAACACAGCTTCGCTGTTCGACCATCTTCACGGAGTTTAAGGGCGGGTGATTTTGTTTGCAAGTTTATATGGCCGATAAATTTACTATGCTTACTTTGTATAGCTGTCCACTAGCTTGCTATCCCACTGGATGCTTCGCCTTTCGGGCGAAACTTCGACTTTTTTTAAGTGAAGACTTCTTTGGTTCTACACCATCTACCTACCCCACTTCCCACTTTGTGTGAATCAGCTGTCTGACCGAGAAAAACTGGGCCAAACCCGCACTGGAGACAGTGCAATTAAACATGGGCCAATCCCGCCGAGACAGTGTAAATAAAGGAGATCCCATGATGGGCCGATCCTGCTGACCAGTGCACAAGATGCATCCTCGCAAGGGTTTTAATGTTCGTAACGCGGACCGATAGTGGAGGCAGAGCAACGTCACAGCCCCCACATGCCTTATAGCATTAACCCAATTGAGCTAATAAATTGTCCCAGCAACGTATCTCAGCAGGTCAACCGGAAAGCTTCCGAATGACTTTTACAATTACCTCCGATAGTTTCTGCCCAACCTTTTTTCTCCTTTTCTCATGTTTAGGTTACTTAAATCTCAATCGTACAACGCTGCTGAGTAAACAAAGCGTGCGCACACAATTTGCGGATAACGCCAGTTAAGATAGAGTGCTGCAAAATCGAAAGCCACGCATCTCTGTATTGTCGTAAACATTCGTGACGTCTTAATGTTTGTTGATTCCTCGTCCTCGTCCTGGCGCAACGATGCGTATCATAGCGTCATTAAAAATAAAATCCACGATCCGGAGGCTGTGTTTGAGTGGTTAGCAGAGCACACGATAAGCGAGAGACAGAGTAGAGAGACAAGATAGCCGAAACTCGGTTACTCCTTTTTGGTAAAGTATCGAGCTGCTCACGTGCTGCAGTTGGGGCACAAACACGTTTGCTCTGACGTAAGGAAAGAAACATTGGCAGAAACCCAAAACAATAGCTACGACGGTGACAGAGGTGGCATCGCCCCGGTAAAATAAAGAGATAATAAGTATACCATTCAGATAACCTTGTACACAACGGCTTATGGTAACAATTGTTGTAGCACATAAGGAGAATACACCATTGGTCTTCTTAGAAAGCACGTTCACGTCGTCATTTACGAGATATGGTGATATCGTAATAAGAGAGCTAGGTAATATCGTAATAAGTTCTGATGGTGTCTTAAACCTAATCTTGAATCTCGACACTAAAAAGTGTATCGGTTCTGATTGTATCCCGAATTATTTCCTTGTAAGATACTCCCTATGGATAGCTCAGTACTTTACTCTTCTCTTCCAGAAATATTTAGACTGGTGAAGTATCAACTGAATGGAGAACAGCCAAAGTCCTGCCTTTGTATGAATCAGGTGATAAACATTTCTCTCTAACTACAGGCCGTTACATATTTCACCCCAGTCATGCAATATGTTATAGCACATATATTCACAAACATGTAATCGAATTCCTTGGCTCTAATGACGTTATAACATTTGCTCAGCACGGTTTTCAGTCGTGGTTATAGCACTGTAACGCAATTACTCGATTTTAATCATGATGTCTCTGCTAACCTAGACATAGGTAATCAAGTGGATGCCATTTTTATTGACTTCTCTAAAGCTTTTGACTCTGTAATTCATTCTAAACTACGGGTAAAACTAAACGCCATATTCAATAATCCCTGTTTAGTTTCTTAGATAGCCAGTTTTCTTCATTGTCGCTCAAAATTTGTTTCATTTAACTCAGAGGAATCAACTCCTGTTGACGTCACATCAGGCGTTCCTCAGGGATCCGTATTTGGCTCTTTATTATTTCTAATATATATTAATGATTTACCTCGTAGCACCTCAACTAAAATCAGACTTTATGCAGATGACTGTGTATCATACGAATACAGGGTGTTTTTTTTATTGCGATAGCAATTATATGGACACTTCAACCGGATTTCTGCCGTCGCCGTCGCCGTCGCCGTGAGGTTCCCTATAGATTAAATCTTCGCCGCGCGCCGTATGCCCGAGCGGAAGCGTGCGGGGACGCGCGCTATCACGGAGAGCCAACGCACTCAATCACCCACGCGCAAGCAAGGAAGCGGGAAGCCAGCCCCGGAGGGAGCGCGGGGGGGGGGGGGCATTTCTACTCTGCCAACAACCGCGCTCGTCGTTCGCTCACCCGCACAGTCTCTTATCTCCACACGGCTCTGACCTTTATGCGCCGTGCATTCGCCGCTCAGTTTCCGTTGAAGCGATAGACCGCACGTACCTTCGCCCGCTGCGCGGCGTATGCGCTCGCTGCCAGCGTTTTGACAGTCGTTGGCTGCAGTCATTCAGTGTGATCTATTCATGTTTGTTTGTGCGCGCTCACACCACGCTTGTTCATTCAGTTAGTAATAGTCGGGCCACATTTTCCAACGCACGCTACACATGCAATGCTGCCCAGATCGGCAGTGCAGCACTACAGGTGTGTCCCTTCGCACGCGCTGCCCACGGTAAGCGCTTCTCATCAACACCACCGTTTCACACGCGCCTTCTCGTGGTCATCGAATCTCTCTTCATGTCGGTCTACTTACGCCGCAGCACACCTGCTTACTTAATCAGCTCATGTTTACTACAATTCACATTGCTACCAAGGCCGCTCACCTTACTTCGTATGACACTGCTGTGTTGCTATCGCATTCATTGCTTCGCCCTTAGGGCGAAACTGTGACATTTTTTTTAGCTGCACCAAATTTTTTAAATTAGAAAAATACATATCTTGGTCACGTTATGTTTACCACTCGAGTGCACCGATTGGCGGCCTCTAGATACAGAGCAATTTCCTCACTTATGTACGTAATTAGCGAATTTACGCTAATTAACTTTCTAATTATCAACAATAGGTGACCACAGCAAATGACTACTTTGGGGCCCGTCCTCAACAATACCTATCCCAACGATCAAATTCTGAATTGCGGAGTTCATGATGGGAGCTACGCGTCCAATTAGTTCCCCGTAGAAGGCTCCTTGTAAACCGAAACTGGCCGCAAAAAGAGCGTCTGTGTCGTCGATGTCGCCGCCCCCCTGCCTTTCGTCACGTCTCCGAGGTAAGCGCCGGTCCGGCCCGCGAGCAGCTTGAGTTATCTCCTTGCTATCTGCGGCGTTCGCAGTCGACGCTACAGACTGATATGACGCCGTGCCTATAGTAAAAGCCCAAGGAGCTGGGTTGGCGCTACAGCGCAACGTGGCGCCCGACAGGATGACGACGTAAATTTGGCGGCCCGCCGGCATTGAAGCGTTAGGCCGACGCTACCGTACCAACGCCGCAGACAGCAAGAAGATAACGCAAGCTGCTCGTTGGGCCGGACCGGCGGTGACGTCGGAGACGTGACGAAATGCAGGAGGGCGGCGACATCGACGACACAGACGCTCTTCGTGCGGCCAGTTTCAGATTCAAGCAGCCTGCCAAGGGGAACTAATTCTTCGCGTAGCTCCCACATGAACTCCGCTATTCAAAATTTGATCGTTGGGCTAGGTAGTGTCGACGACGGACCCCAAAATACTCATTTGCTGTAGCCACCTATTGTTGATAATTAGAAAGTTAATTAGCGTAACTTCGCTAATTACGCGCGTAAGTGCAAAAATTGCTCTGTATCTAGAGGCCGCCAATCCGTACACTCGAATAGTAAACATAACGTAACTACTATTTACATTTTTCTAATTTTAAAAATTTGGTGCAGCTAAAAGAAAACACCCTGTATATTAACTCCATTGATGACCATCACCGTGTTGCACAGTCCCTTAGGTCTTTCTGCGCTTGGTGAAAAACGTGGTCAATGAACATCAACTGTAATAAAACAGTCGTGATGTCATTTCCCAATAGACAGAGCCCCCTCACGTTCGATTATTCTCTGCATGGCATCCAACTTAAAAAAGTGTCTCATTATAGATACTTAGCTGTCATTCTAACAGAATATCTTTCTTGGTCTTACCACATCGAATGTGAAAAAAGAAAGCCTTTAAAAAATTTGCTTATTTGCGCCGCACTTTAGCTAAGACCTCTCGCTATAGTAAACTGCTATTGTAGAAAACGTTAATTCGCCCTGCTCTAGAATATGTATCTGTTGTTTGGTTCCCCTACAAACACTGTGAAATAAGCTCGCTCAATAATGTTCAACGAAAGGCTATTCGTTTCATTTGCCGAAAATTACAGCCGCAGTTTCTCGCCAACACAGGCTCAACAATCTCTGAACATCGAGCTATTACTTTCACGTTATCGCATTGAAGCCTTAAAACGTTTATACGCAATTAATAACTCCACGTCCGGTCTTTCTGATTGTAACTATATCACATTTACTAACGCAAGTTGCACCCGTAGCTCCCAAGCCTTGAACATAACACCTATTTTTGCTGGTACTAACATATTCCAATGCAGTTTTCTTACACATACAATAGACATTTGGAATTCTCTACCCGGTAACTATCATTCACTATCACTGAAAGATTTTATAGCTAGCTCTGGTAAGCACCTCGCTAATGCATGTAAAGCGCTTCGTTTTAATCATTCATCTTTTTGTGTATGTGCGTGTTTTTGATGTATAAAGCATAGTAATGCGTAATGTTCCCACTCCTGTTATAGCTCTATATTGGGCTGCAGTAAATGTAAATAAATAAAAGAAAATAAATAATATAGTGCCACGGGCACGAGACTTGTCTTACAAAAACGCTAAAGCGACACATTCGTAAATTAATTTGTCTTTTGATCACGACTCGAGCAAGTAAACGGCGGTGGAGGTTTTGCGTCTTTGTGTGGGTCTTGCCAAGCCCCATTTCTGAAAATGTGCCCAGCCTTATCCGTGCATGGCTGTGCAAGTTCCAGACACGACGCGCTTCTACAATTGCAAATCTTCTGCTTCCTGGGGTTTCATGTGCCAAAACCAGTTATGATTATGGGGCACGCCGTAGTGGAGGCCTCCGGATTAATTTTGACCACCTGGGGTTCTTTAACGTGCACCATATACAACGCAAGCACACGGGCGTTTTTTCATTTCGCCTCCATCGAAATGCGGCAAATATGATATAACATTGTTATGACTAGATTGATAAAAAAAGATTTAAAAGGCAGAGTATGAAGAAAACGCGCTTGAGCGTCTGCGCCTTAAAAGTAAATCTCCAGCCCAAACACTACATATCAGTATAGGAGCCTAAAACATTTACCAGCCGAGATCGGACACGCAACCAAAGTAGCATTCTTCTACGCCCAGTCGTTGAATGATCACGCTGACAAAGTGCGTATGCCACAATAACATCCTACTTAAAGAACGAGCACTTGTTGAAAGGGTTCATGCGGGAACCAACCTCGCAGTGGAAAACTTCCGAGAAGTCCCGCGAATTCCGCAGCAGCGCGTTGCAATTCGCGGTCGGCGAACGACGATTCTCTACTGAGCAACTGTGCAGACAGATAGCCATGAAGAATGTCCTCCTCTCGTCAATATCGCGACTGATCTGGACGAGCGACGTGGAATTCGACATACCTCTAGAAAATGCCGCGTGGATGACCTCGAATGCTGCGATATCGGACAAACTGACGGGCTCCTCTCCTAGACATTCCATCTTTTGCTTGTAGGCCTTGGCAGTGCTGTCCAATAGCCATGACCAGCGTCCGGCTTCAACAAGTTCTCCGTTCGAGTACAACTTGAGGCCGGTCAGATCCTGCATCTTCATCATCGCCAGGGTAAATGCAAACGCCAGACTCCCGTAATACATTCCCGGCGTCCCTTGCGGACAATACAGAGGCTTTGCGAGGGCGCTCACGGCTACGTCAACCCTGTTCATTAAATAGTCGTAGTCGAATAGGAAAGGGAACAACGCGGATCGCATGTTCACCGTGACGTCATGAAGCGAAGTACCGGAGAGGCTTCGCATCAGCTCCTGCGTGCTGGTCCACAGTCTCACCCACGAAAATTCAGTTGTGTTCTCATTGGAAAAATCAGCGTACATGGTTTCCAACCGGCTTTGGTCGAAGAAGGGCTCGGGCGGCCAGAGACCCACAGACATGGCGCTAAGTTTTTTCGTGGCGACGTACTTGCTCGTTTGATCGATCCATGACGAGGAGGCGAACATTCTAGCGGCCACGTCCTTGATATCGGTCAAGTTAGCGTCGAGTTCGCTGCGCTCCTGCGGTGTTGTGCGCTGCTCAGCGTACAGTGCTGCGATTACGGGCCTGTAGACGCCCTCCGTTTCCCTGGCACAGAGAATGGGCTCGTAAATGTGCCAGTAATTCGGCCCCCACATCTCCAGCAAAGTGCTGTCCACAATCCACGCGTGCATTTGGACGAACTGCCAGGACAAGTGGTCGACGAGTTTCTCTCGGGCGTAGTGGCTGAACAGGTCGTCGATGGTTGAAAGCACCGATTCGTCGCTAGCGAAGACTTCGTCTTCAGGTGTGAACGCCTGGTCTCCCACGTGACCAGCGATATATTTGTTCACCTGGGCGAGCCACTCGTTCGAGGATACATGTTTGGTGTGACTGCCGATATCCGAGAAATGAAGCAAAAATGGCACGCTCGGGGAGACATCTGACAGCTTCGCAAGCTTGTCCGATATGTGTGCCTCTTCTCTGGCGAGATCGTTGACCTCGTTGCGACCTCTAGAGAGCGACTTTCTCCCTAACAGGGCCTCGTAGTGTGCCACCCAATAGTCGAAGTAGCGGCCTTTATCGACTGCCTGCTGGTTTTGCCACATGAGGAACTTCAATCGACCCAGGCAGCATGGTTTCAGCACTAATCTGCGACGTCCGCCTTTTGCAGCGCTGGGAACGACTCTCAGCGAGAACCAAAGAGGCAGGGCCAGCCTGTAGTTCAATTCTAATATCGCGCCCAGGGCGCTGACGTTGCTTGGGGGCATATGGGGCCAGGTCAAGCCGAGCGTCCGGATAAACGCGACGAAGACTTCCGCGTCACCTTGGGTCCTGTCAGTTCTGGTCACGCAGCTGCGGTAGAAACGCAGCGCCTTCTGCGCTACGCCAGACTTGTCGACTGCAGCGCCCGTTTCGAGCATGGAACCGAATCCTTCGATCCACTTGACTACAAGATCACTCTGTGCGGAAATGGCAAGGTCGGGAAACCGATCGAGTGGTCTCCACCATGAGCACACGTAGGACCTGCAAGGATAGTGCTTGCATGAGTACGATATTCGTGCTGCTTTCTTCAGACATGACAACGCGCTTTCGCCGAGAGTGAAATGCAGTGGAAAACACTTTTCAGGGGATTTAGTAAACATGAGTCAGAGTGGTGTAGTTCCCGAAAGGCAATGCTGCTAAGTTTCATCGGAACACACAAGACAGCAAAAGAGACGCAAACAATCGAAGCGCTTGCACTTTTAGTTTAAATTAAAATCATTACAATCAAGCTTTCACGCTGACTAAAGCTTGAATGTGCCAAAATTTGGCATGGTCAAGCAATGAAGTGTTTGTAACAGACGTGCCCATCGGTGAAGAGAAACTATAGGTTTCGGTTTTTTCGCACCCTCTTTAAACTGCTTTTCAAAGCGCCTACCTGATCCCACACAATTCTTTTACGCACAGTTGACGGCATCTTAGAACTACGGAAACTTCCTACATCTATTTCTTCGGTTGTTCTCGTAATTGACTGTGTGGCCATTTATTCATCTCTACCATCGCCAAAGGTCTACAACGTTCCGCAAGCTTTATAAACTCATTTATCGCTTACATTTTATTCGTTTGGCGCGAGTGATACACCAAAAGGCTTTATTCTCAAATGATTCACCTGTAGCAGCATTTCTTGAAAGCCCTCTCCTCTCAGTTCTGGCATCCTTGATGCATGTCAACGCTGCGTACTTCAGAAAATTTGCTGTTGCTGAAGATTATTCAAAATTGTTTGCGCCCCCATTGTTCTTGTTTTCAGCATCATAGTCTTTGTTGGTGCAGAAGGTCTTTTTTTTTAATCCAAAGTTTGAAGTTTCATTTACGAGACTGATTTGCTGTATATCTCGGCTCAACTTTCATTTACACGTGTTATTCTATGAAAGTGAACTTATGAACACATCCTGATGATGTGTTCTCTGATTTTACACAGGAAGTGATCTCTGAAGGAAGCTCTTTCTTAGGTTGAATTGTAGCTTACGCTTCCCATGGTTGTCCATCTTAAGTACTCTGTTTTATCCGCGGAGACGTATTCAATGTTCTATTTAATGTTCTGTGCGAAAGAAAAAATCCCCTCTTACATTACACAATGTGAAGTTGGTGTAGTATTATTATCTTATCATGATTTGTTTGCCTCTTGAATTTCCCGTTACAATAGTTAAACGCCGTATAGTCTTTTTTCTTTCGTTGTTATGCTTTCGGCAACATTTTTTTTTTTAGTTCTTGTCTACTGCTACCACCAGAATGTTTTATCTTTTTTATCCTCCGTAACGGGTTAGTCTATTTAACTTAGGATCACCCGCCAAACATGCAGAGAATTGGTGCTTTTGCTCTTCTAACATATAATAATTTTAAATATTTAATAATCCGTCTTGGGTGCTTGCGTACTCATTTTCGCCGAATATGGATAATGTGGCAATTGGTCAAATGTTTCGAGATTGAGTTGTTTCAGGAAAACCTATGGTACCAAAAGCACCTGCCCTGGGACATATGTCAGCCTGTAAGCACATGATTTTGCAAGTAGTACATCAATCCTTACAAATGCGTAACACGAATATGGGTAAACCATAGTAACTGTCGGTGCAACATTTAACATTGTCAAGTAATATCACAATTACTGCCGTAACTCGCCACATAGTCGTGTGAACATGACTGCCACCAGTATCGTCACCGATGTTTTTTTGTTTTTTCTTTTTCTGTTTGTATGCGTCCTTCGAATGTAAAGTATCAACTAGACCAAAACAAGCCTACCCATTGAAAAAAGCAAGTGCTACTCGTTGAAAACAGTGATTCTTCGCCTCTGAGTAGGCATATTTCGATGTAGGTAGGCTCCCGTTTAGCCTCGTGGAGGGAATCTCATCACGAAAACATTTACATCTCCGATGGTGGTATTTGAACCGATGGTTAAAATGAATAAGAAGAAATGAAGGAATACAAAGCCAATACGAGAGTTGTCACATTGCGCCGCGCGCACGGATGCACGAGTGCACGTGAGCGTGCGCGCTGCTTTCCTTCGCACCAAGGACGAAGGAATGAAATGGGTAAATCTAAATCATTTCATTAACCGCTTAACGAAAGCTTCGCTTGACCATAGATTCCAAAAAAGTGTGTCGTTGTCGATAACCGTCAGAGGCCAGCGAACAGCCATTTTGTGGAAACGCCACTCTAACCTGAAATCTTCACAAGGGTCGACGGTCTGCCCGGAGACGTTCCCGAAAAGCTGGTCGCTCGTGGTGCAGTGGTCTCCGTAGCAGGGCGCGGTCGGGGGTACGTTTTCGCCACCGGCGCGCTCCTCCAGCCTGAGACTGTGCAGGACCGCGCGGACCAGAAACGCCGACACCAACACGACCACCCCGCAGGCGAGCAACACTACCGAATAGCGAGAGTCGAACTTCCCGGTTGTCAGGTTGTTCGTCTGGGGGACAAAAAAAATGTGCGTTTAAAAATTACTTTCGTCGGCCCTTAGAAATATGTCTATGCACATTTTCTATAAAGCGGGAATCTGTAAACCATCTATACATTATACCTGTGGGGTATTGAGAATACATAGGCTCTCTCACGACTGTCTATGGAAGTTCCGGGATAATTTTTTAAGTAAACTATTTTGTAGGCTATGCCGGGAGTGAGGTAAAAACAAAGTCTCTTCGAAGCAAATAAAGTGAAAATGAGACAGCCACCCAATCGCAACAATTGCTACAAAAGAAACTCATACGGGTTCCTCGAAAGAAAAGCATCTCAGTTGAAGAAAAATTCGTCCTGGTCCGGGACTCGAACCCGGCACCGAAGTAAATGTTTCGAAGTAAATGTAGCCTATAAGGCCTCTGTAGTACTATCTATAGATCTATTCGCTTAGGTATCGAAGAATTGTGCCTGGCAACCCCGAAGAAAAGGAGATGTAGGACTGCAGTAAACTAACGTTTCTTCACACTCCTCGATTGCATACATTTATCATTGTCTTCCGAAAGTCTTGATTTTCAGGAAGTAGACCACAACTTCACAAATAAGTGACGGTGGAATAAGATTTATATGCAAGCATGCACCCACACTGGGTGCATTCCTTACGGTTGGCGTACAGCAGACAAAAGTTTATGTTGCCACTACACAAAATTTGAAGAAGTTTATCTGCCAAAACTAGATTAACTATACACAAGCGTTGCAGCTGTCCTTACTCCGCAAAGTGTATGCGTCTATAGTCGAACGCCTTTATAGTGAACTGCTTGGGGCCTCCGAAATCATTCGTTATACAGGTCATTTCGTTGTAGAGACATTCGTTGTAGAGACGCTCGAATGCATATGCAAGCTTAATAACCATATAATAAGAAACACATAGGCTTTAAAACCTCAAAGCCGCATATCTCTTACGATAGACTTCTTAATCAGGCACTCTTAATTAATTTGGGCACCCTGGAGTTAGTTTACGCGCACAGAAAGCAGAGGCAGAATTGTCGAAGTGTGTGACAGTAATTTTATGGCGCGCCCAGGTTCTTTTCACCGAACATGTAGTGCAGCACGTTTAGCAGACTGCGCGTTCAGCATGCTTATGTATGTCGACCTTAGACTAATGATTCAAGTTATTAAAGCTGCTACTCAGAATCGTCCTGTGCACGGCACTGTTCGCGCTGTACTAATGTCATTTTTCTACGCCTGTGCTTCAGTTGTTTATGGTTATATTGGATGTTTTTTTTTTTTGTATCTCTAACAAATGTTTTTAATATCACCCGTGGGATATAGCACAGTTTTGCTGCTTCTTCTTCTTCGTTCTTTCTGGGGTTTTACGTGCCAAAACCAGTTCTGATTATGAGGCACGCCGTAGTGGAGGGCTCCGGATTAATTTCGAACACCTGGGGTTCTTTAACGTGCACTACAACGCAAGCACACGGGCGTTTTTGCATTTCGCCTCCATCGAAATGCGGCCGCCGCGGCCGGGATTCGATCCCGCGATCTCGTGCTCAGCAGCGCAACGCCTTAGCTGACTAAGCCGCAGTTTTGCTGCTTAAGCTAGATTACTATCAGAGGCGGATAATATTTGGACGAGAAATTAAAATGAATATTTGATTAACAAAGTTTTGCTAATCAAAGTTTAAGCTAATTCCTTTAGGGCGCGTATTGCAATTTACAAATTGCAGCCGGTCACTTCGAAAATCATATCCACTTAAAACGCATTTCGACGACGACGTCATAATGGGATATACTTTCCCGAAGTTTGCGACGAAATGCATTGGTGCTCCAGTAATTTTTCAGCTTTAATGTATAAAAACGCGGTTTCAAAAGAAAAAGTAAGTGCAGTTACAACCGTGCGTATACCGCAAATTTGACAGCGCTTATATCTCAAAACTTGTGCTCGTTTCAGAATTAATTTCAAGCTGATGTGCCTTCTGAAATCACTGGCTTTAATTCGTATATAGCTATATATACGCTAAAGTAATTAGTTAAAAAGTTTATTGGTGAAATTTTGGTAACTTTTAGAAGAAATCGTCGCCGCGCGCCGAACGCTGTATGTGCGAGTGAAATGGCGCGAGGGGCGCGTCTTTCACGGGGAGTGAACGCACAGCGGAGAACAAACGCGCGTTCTGCGCCGTGCTCGCTTAAGGGCTGCAGAAGTAGGCGTCTCTGTTCTCCTTCACAATCACCATGTATGTAGAGCAAACGCGCCTTCTTCCGACGAGCGAGAGGCCGTGGGGGAGGGGGAGGGAAGGGAGGCAACGTTTAGCTGCGGCACGCTGTGCCTATTTATATCAGAGGCTCCGGCAACAGTCACCAACGCCGCACGCATTTTGAGCGAACGCGGGCAAAACGCCGATGGCGTCGACAACAGTTCTGCGTGTTGCCGGTGCTGCTGCATGTCCAAGTTTATACAGCTGATAAAGCTAATATCATTACTCCGTATAGCTCTCTACAAGTTTGCTATCGCAATTGATGCTTCGCCTTTCAGGTGAAACTGCGACAACTTTTTTACTTATGCAATTTTAATTTCCACTGTAGGTAATGTCCATCTCTCGCAGTAATCCAGCTCAGTAAGTAGTTTCGTGTTACATGCCACTGACGAGTATTAATGCTAACGTTAAAAAAGGGGTATATGATGGAGTGCGTTCTAACCTCAAAGCAGCAAACAATTGTAAATAATGTGCCAAACGGATTAGTGTTTTGAACAGGGGTCGTACGGGAGTACCACTTCGTCAGTGCACGAATAAGTGCGCAGTGACCTTTGGTTTGAGGCACAAACTCGCATAAAAATGTGGGGTCTAACGTCCCAAAACAGATCATCATCATCATCATCATCATCATCATCATCATCATCACATCATTCATCATCAGCCTATATTTTATGTCCACTGCAGGAGGAAGGCCTCTCATCTGCGATCTCCAATTACCCCTGTCTTGCACTAGCGTATTCCAACTTGCGCCTGCAAATTTCCTAACTTCATCATCCCATCTGGTTTTCTGCCGACCTCGACTGCGCTTCCCTTCTCTTGGTATTCATTCTGTAACCCTAATGGTGCACCGGTTATCCATCCTACGCATTACATGGCCTGCCCAGCTCCATTTCTTCCGCTTAATGTCAACTAGAATATCGGCTATCCCCGTTTGTTCTCTGATCCACACCGCTCTCTTCCTGTCTCTTCAAGTTAGTCCTAAGATTTTTCGTTCCATCGCTCTTTGTGAGGTCCTTAACTTCTTCTCGAGCTTCTTTGTTAACCTCCAAGTTTCGGCCCAATATGTTAGCACCGGTAGAATGCAATGATTGTACACTTTTCTTTTCAACGACAGTGGTAAGCTCCCAGTCAGGATTTGGCAATGCCTGCCGTATGCACTCCAACCCAATTTTATTCTTCTGTATATTTCTTTCTCATGATCTGGGTCCCCTGTGAGTAATTGACCTAGATAAACGTATTCCTTTACAGATTCTAGAGACTGACTGGCGATCCTGAATTCTTGTTCCCTTGCCAGGCTATGGAACATTGTCTTCTGCATATTCATCTTCAACCCAATTCTTACACTTTCTCGATTGAGGTCCTCAATCATTTGCTGTAATTCGTCTCCATTGTGGCTGAATAGGACAATGTCATCTGAAAACCGAAGGTTGCTGAGATATTCGCCGTTGATCCTCACTCCTAAGCCTTCCCAGTCTAAGAGCTTGAATGCTTCTTCTAAGCATGCAGTGAATAGCATTGGAGAGATTGTGTCTCCTTGCCTGACCCCTTTTTTGATAGGAAACTTTCTACTTTTTTTGTGGAGAACCAAGGTAGCTGTGGAATCCTTGTAGATGTTTGCTAAGATGTTCACGTATGCCTCCTGTACTCCTTGATTATGCAATGCCTCTATGACTGCTGGTATCTCTACTGAATCAAATGTCTTTTCATATTCTATGAAAGCCAATAGAGAGGTTGATTGTACTCCGCAGATTTCTCGATTACCTGATTGATGGCATGGATATGATCCATCGTAGAATTTCCCCGCCTGAAGCCAGCTTGTTCTCTTGGTTGGCTGAAGTCAAGTGTTGCCCTGATTATATTGGAAATTATCTTGGTGATGGTTACGTTTGTTGATGCAGCCCAATATTCCCATGGCACACGATTTGTGGCCGTCGCCACACGCGATGGAGTCCTACACCACGCCTCCAGCGTCATTACCCCCACTGCCCAAACGGCTGAAGAAGTGGCCATCGCCCTGGCCACTCTAGATCCCACCTGTCACACCATCGTGTGTGACTCTCGCTCAGTCGTCACTAACTTCAGCAAAGGCCGTATTTCTCCTCAAGCTCTTCGTATCCTCCGCCAGGCCCCACACTCTAAAGAAAGCATGATCTCCCTGACATGGATCCCGGCCCACGCAGGCACTGTCCACCCACACCTCCCCAACCTCAACGAGGTCACCCACTCCATTGCGCGAGGACTAGTCAACCGCGCCGGAGACACTGGAGACGAGTTGGACACCAGGGACAGTCTGACTACTTATAACGATCTCGTTAAGGCTTTTTACCTTAGTCGCCGAACCTTCCCCCCACCTCACCCCAAGTTCAGCCGGGCGCAGGCTACCACCCTGCGTCTGCTACAAACAAATACGTACCCTTCACCCGCCCGCCTCCACCTTATATTCCCTGAAGTTTACAATACCCCCAACTGCCGGTGCTGTGGCACTCACCCGGCTACGCTTCTGCATATGCTGTGGGAGTGCCCAGCACAGTACACACACATTAACACCACGACCCTCTCGTCGAGGTTGCGTGAGGCTCTGCGGAGCTCCGCCCTCGACGACCAAACCTGGGCGACCCAGCACGCCCGTGAGGCGGCGGCGAGGCAAGCCCTCGACGTCCCCTCATGGGAGGCTAAGGCCTGGCCATCTTAAAGTGCTGGTTCCGCAATAAATGTTTATTCCTCCTCCTCTTGGTGAACATTTTATACAATGCCGAAAGCAAGCTAATGGATCTATAATTCTTCAATTCTTTAACGTCTCCCTTCTTATGGATTAGTATAATGTTGGCGTTCTTCCAGCTCTCTGGTACACTTGAAGTTGTGAGGCATTGCGTATAAAGGGCCGCAAGCTTTTCAAGCATGATATCTCCTCCATCTTTGATTAGCCAAAACACATAGGTTACGACAAAGGTTGTAGGTGGGGGGTCTCCGAATTCAACTCGACCACTTTGTGCTGTTTAACGTGCACCTAAATCAAGGTACAGGAGTACAGGAGCGAAGGATGAAAGAGCGAACGTGGGGAGGGCAGTGGTGGATAAAAGACAGCGATAGCGAAGAGAGCGCGAGAAGGAAGGTGGAGGAGGAGGGTATGGCGATAGCGTCAGAAGAAAAGGGTAGTGCCGCGCAAGAAGGGCTCTGCGGCAACGATGGCTACAAGATGGCGCCCGAGAAGTGCGCGTCGTCTGTTCACCGATGACACCAGCGATACCATACATGGAAACAAAGCGCTGCATGAGCGGACGTCGGTTTGCGGCGGCTGCTGTGAATGACGCCCACGCATCACCCACGTGCTGCCTCTCGCGATCTTCCGATTAGCGAGGCAGTCGCGCCACACTTCGCACGAGACAGATTGTCCGCGCCAGCCAATATATTGCGAAATGAATACACGTATAGGGCTACGCTCAAATTTCGCATCAGGGAGTACCAAAATCGTCGGTGATTTTTTTTTTTTTTTTGCGTTCCACCTCTATATTGCCGCCGAGGCTTGGCGGGTCTGAGGCAAGGAACGTCTGGGCCCGCCGGAAGCGTCATCTTTTTTTTTTCAGGTTTTTTTTCAGTTTCTGTACCGTTAAAAAAAATTTGTCGCAGTTTCACCCGAAAGGCGAAGCACCAATTGCGATAGCAAATTAGTAGAGAGCTATACGGAGTAAGGGATAGTAGTTTTATCAGCTGTATAAACTTGGACATGCAGCAGCACCAGCAACGCGCAGAACTGTTGTCGACGCCGTCGGCGTTCTGCCCGCGTTCGCACCGAATGCGCGCGGCGTTTTATATATAAATACGTATTTGGTGCCGCAGCTAAACGTCGCCTACCCTCCCTCCCTCCCGTCCCCCCACAGCCTTTCGCGCGACGGAAAAAGTTGCGTTTGCTCTCTATATATGGAAAGGAGGAAAGAGACGCTTAATTATTCAATCCTTCAGGGAGCACGGCGCAGAACGCGCGTTTGCTTTCCGACGTGCATTCGCTCCCCGTGAAAGCGCGCGTCCCTCGCTCCCTTTCACTCGCACATACAGCGTCCGGAGCGCGGCGACGATTTCATCGCCGTTGACGTCATACGGAACCTCACGGCGACGGCGACGGCGACGACGACGCCGACAGCAGAAATCTGCTTTGGAGTGTCCATATAATTGCTATCGCAATAAAAATGATTTAACTAGTGTATACTGTTAATGTATAAATTTTATATTTCCTTCCATTCCATGTTTCCTTTCACAGACTACTTGTTTTCTAATGATTCAAATGTACTACTTCCCGTTTGTATACATACATTTTTGTAAACTGACGCCTACCCGCCTGTGTACTAACATCTGAGCCCGCAGCCTTCTGTTGCGTTTGATGTGTTTTTTGGGCTAGTCAAGCTGCCTGCGTGCAACCTTTTACCCAGATTCTGTCTATCGGAAATAAAGGAAGTAATTCATTCATTCATTTCTACTGCGCGAACAAGTCGCTGAAAAGAGTCTGTTACAGTCTGCGAGGACATACTCTTAAATTGCCTGCCTTCCTGTCCCGATATATCTTATAAACGATCCATACCGCGCATGCTCGTGAGAGGTCAGCCGCGTCCGCGTTCTCGGTGGACCCTCGCCTCCTGCGCCTGGCCTCGGTCGGTAGGAACGCCTTGCCCATCCGCTCGGCGGCCGCCGCTCTCTCGTCCATGAGAACAGCCCGAGTGCCGGTCCACTCGGTGCCGCTCGGCAGCCCTGTCTCCGGGCACGACGTCGCGGCTCTATCTCGCTGATTGTCTTCGACCGCGTTCTTACACAACCCCAAAGCGTCATCGCGCCGTCTTGGAGAAGAGCTGCGGGAACAGAAATCTCGGTTAAGTGCCGGGTCGACTGCTTCCTATGGGTACACGTTTACCTTTCTTACAGCGGCAATAGTTAAGCCGCCAAATTTAGAGTGGCATCCATCTCAAATAGCATCATCATCATATTCATCATCATCATCATCATCATCTCTTTGACCAGAAGAATTTGCCACAGAAGTCTGTGGTTGGTCCCCAATCATGATTGGAACCCGATGCACAATGTCTCAGGCCTGACATGTCGTGCTGTCGTCATGTCACCGCCATCGTCGAAGACGACGAGAATAACGCCCTAACCCCGAGTATTCTGGCTAGCCACTTGGTCCTTTCTTGAGTGACCTCTCATTTTTTTTTCCCCGCAGGCAATGGAGAGCTGTTATGCGAATGTCATATAGCTTACACCCATTGTGCCCGACAAAAAACACTCTAGTACATAATCATAAACATTTAAAAAATTGCTTCCACTATTTTGATACTGGAACCAATATTATATATATATATATATATATATATATATATATATATATATATATATATATATATATATATACAGGGTGTTTCAGGGAACACTTTCAAAAATCCTTAAAGGTTGCCTGTGGCGGATAGCACAATTCTAGTTCATGTGCTGGTCTACTCGAAGAGGCGGACATTACTTGCACAAGAAATTGAAATGCATAATCGAATAATTAACAGAAATTCCCTAATTAAGTTTTTAACTAATTGCCTGATGGCCCATAATGCAATTTACAAATTGTAGCCGTGGAGTTCGCAAGGCGGATCAGCTTGGAACGAATTCTCGGGATGACACCAGTTTCGAGATAATAATTCCCGAACTTTGCGGAGAAATGCATTGGCGTTTCAGTTAGGTTCTTAAGAAAACGTTGCTTTATGCATTGAAGCACAAAATCAGCTTGGAAACGAATTCTCGGGATGACACCAGTTTCGAGATAATAATTCCCGAACTTTGCGGAGAAATGCATTGGCGTTTCAGTTAGGTTCTTAAGAAAACGTTGCTTTATGCATTGAAGCACAAAATTGCAACTATGCAAGCGCGTTCGCTTCTTTCAACGAGCGCTCCCAATACTCCTGCCATATACTTCAGGTAAGCAGCATGCCTCGAAGTGTGCTACGCGGCAGTTCCAAATGAAATGCAGTGATTTCTTGCAGCGCCATGGCGCTATCAGCGCAAGTAAGCGACGTTTCAAATGTTGATAAAACGTACAACGTTTCAACCGCAACGTGTCAGCAAACCTGGGATTCTCGGTAGGCAGGGCGCGGGACTCAGCAGGTTGGTCTGCCAAGACCTCTTTAGGGCTTGGTCTTCCGGACGCCGATTTCGGTGATCGAAGTCTGGCTGATTGTTGCGCTCGTTTATGGAGAAGCGCCGACTTCTTCGGTTGTAATAGGGAAGCGCTAGCCGCTGTCCTTGGTGAATCCATGTTCAACTTCTAGATCTAAATGAATGGCACTTATCCACTACGCTGGACTGACCAAGATGCAGGCGGCAAGGCAGAAAAAAAATCCATATGCAGAAATCTAAAGAATGAAAATTATTTGTAACCGGAAAACGAATCCTGGGCAGTGATTCTTTGAGGAGAAACAAAAAGAGGATTGAAAACATTATACTAATTCAAAGAAAGCTATTCAATCTAAAGCACCCACTTCTTGGCCAATTCACTGTTCTGGGTATGTGTCATCTTTTCGAGTAATCGTCATCATAAATAATTTTCAGCAGTAACTGTTCTTCTGTCCTCTTTTTAATTCACACTGTTTCTTTTTTGTGTGTGTGCGGTGTGTGTGTTGTTGTTGTTGTTGTTGTTGTTGTTGTTGTTGTTGTTGTTGTTGTTGTTGTTGTTGTTGTTGTTGTTGTTGTTGTTGTTGTTGTTGTTGTTGTTGTTGTTGTTGTTTACTTTTGACATCTGAATGGTGACAAGCATTATCTGTGAGGCGTAACCTATTCTCATTGTAGCAAGGCAATTGGCGGTTTTATGCTAAAGCGAATATTTGTATAAACGAGCACTCCCGCTTTTCGCTGAACGTGGCTGCCGCTGTCTTGCAGAATAGCTCCCGCATACAAGACCACACTCAATATAACGAATCGACTTATATGTAACCCCTACAGACGGGCCAGTGGGCGGCTCTTTTCTCTGCGGAATTACGTAGCGAGACAACAAATGGCACCAAAATATCCTCACTGCATCAAATATACGCCTTCAAGAGCTTAATTGTTTATTCAAAACGAAGCTTCATACGCCTTCTTTCCCCGGAGTGTGCCACGTTTGCGGGATCGGCTGCTTGCCGAGTAAGACGGGCCGGCCCTACAGCTAATTCAATACTAAACTATATATAGGCTGGTCGCCGAGAGGGCGCGATTAAAAGTGAGCCCATCTCGGAGGCAAGTGTAACCCGCGGTCACGTGGATCTCGTGGATTGCGTGGTGGGGGCTTCCGTGTCTTGCCAATTCGCCGGGCAGGCACGTGATCGAATGGATGCTACGAAACGCGTTTCAGAAGTTTAACAGCTATACAGAATTTATGTTAACCGCTTCACCAAGTGACTTCACATAGGTTCCGAAACCTGCGTTGTATCTGCATTTTTTTTTTCGAAACACTCAGTGTATGCCAACGCTCGTATTGCAAACAACGCTCGAGCAGCAAGCAAACTACGAGAAAGCGCGCGCGCGCGCGCGCGCGCGTGCGTGCGTGCGTGCGTGCGTGCGTGCGTGCGTGCGTGCGTGCGTGCGTGCGTGCGTGCGTGCGTGCGTGCGTGCGTGCGTGCGTGCGTGCGTGCGTGCGTGCGTGCGTGTGTGGTGTGTGTGTGTGTGTGTGTGTGTGTGTGTGTGTGTGTGTGTGTGTGTGTGTGTGTGTGTGTGTGTGTGTGTGTGTGTGTGTGTGTGTGTGTGTGTGTGTGTGTGTGTGTGTGTGTGTGTGTGTGTGTTATAACGATCTCTGTTATTGGGTTATGTAGTAAAGTTCTTGTCTAAAACCATACGTTTTTGGATTAAGGAGGTTTTTATTATTTGGATTAAGGAGTTTTTTATTGTTAATGTGTGTCATAATTTTGCTGTACAAGACGTGCTCTTGTTAGCAAGACTTTAACAAGACTTAAAGATGTCAGCTTGTAACTGTCCACTATAGTTTCTGGGGTTTTGACTTATGCACTGTCATAACGCACGCCATCTTACATTCGTTTGGAAGCCTCCTCGTGTTCAATGACTTCCAGCACATTATCTTGAGAAAAGGTGGCATCAATGGTGCGCACAATTTAAGAAAGCAATTTATCATCCCATCCTGGCCTACAAATTTACTGGTATCTATAAACGCTCAAGAAGAGACTTGACAACAATCTCATCAAAAGCCGGCAGATCCCAGGCCCTGTGGGAATCGATGTATGCGAAGCAGTGTGTGGGGAGCCTACCAAGTTAACGAAACGACCATGAGAGCACAAAGACGTAGGCGGCTCTTTCATGACTTACATGGCACGCATGTCATGACATTCATGTCATGTTTTTGCTGTGTCATTGTCATTTTTGCTGAGTCATGCTCATGACTATGAATTCTACCACCATTATTTAATGTTTCCTTCACTTAGTACCCACGTCCGAACCCATTTCAGTGGTTTTTGAGTGTTAATCTTTTCTCGCAGGGTCATTGTCATTTTTGCTGAGTCATGGTCATGACTATGACTTGTACCATCACCCTTTAATGTTTCCTTCACTTAGTGCTTACGCCAGAACCCATTTCAGTGCTTTTTGAGTGTTAATCTTTTTTCGCTGGGTCATTGTCATTTTAGGTGGCTGTTTCATGACCTACATGACACGCATGTCATGACAGTCATGTCATGACCTATCATTTATGTATTTATGTTCGTCATACACTCTTGCCATGTTACCCCAATTTTGGTACATACCAAGTTAACGAAACGGCCGTGAGAGCACGAAGACGTAGGCGGCGAGATAGATAGATAGATAGATAGATAGATAGATAGATAGATAGATAGATAGATAGATAGATAGATAGATAGATAGATAGATAGATAGATAGATAGATAGATAGATAGATAGATAGATAGATAGATAGATAGATAGATAGATAGATAGATAGATAGATAGATAGATAGATAGATAGATAGATAGATAGATAGATAGATAGATAGATAGATAGATAGATAGATAGATAGATAGATAGATAGATAGATAGATAGATAGATAGATAGATAGATCTGTCAAAGTGCAAATGTTCGCCAAGAAATGCTTGGCATTTAAAAAAAAACGTTAGATGCCTCGCTCTTCATGCGGGGTGCGCCTGTACCAGCGTTTGACATGTGGCCTCATGTTTTTATTCTCAAGTGACACGAGTAGGCAAAGCGCTAAACTTAGTGGCGTATATCTTTGCAGCACGCATCCATATCAAAATATGTGCCGTGATGGTTAAGATGTTGGTGGCGATGGTTGAAGAACTTTTCACAAACAGAAAAATGGCTCATAGGATCTTCACTTGGGCGTATACGCTGTGCAATATTTCGCGCTCGACCAAGTCCAGCTCACATAGAGGAGGAAACGAAGACATTTGCTATCAATTCACGAAGGCCACATGCTACGTAAGCACAATACTACAACGTGGCTCCAATGCAGCGTACGAAACAGTTTTATTGCAGACAGTACACTTAGTTACCGTAAGATATAGGCTCGTATAAAGGTGGGACTTCATAACCCAAGCAATAGAAGTGCTGCAAAGCAACAACGCGTTTTCTTTACCCAGTGAACTGCGTCGAGTGGATAGTGCTGGAATTACAGGATTTGGAGTAATGCTTCGTATAAATGCGAAGCGCCGAACTTCGAGAAGGAACGGCGACGTCTCAGCAAGGTCGCAGACCTTGCCGTAGAGCGCAGTAAAGTGCACCAGGCCGTGAGCAACCTTCTGGTAGGTCATCGCAGCGCCACCGTCTCACAGAGCGAGTAAAGATTTCGCTCGAGGCTTTCCGGAACACCCGCAATGAATAACAAGGCCGAGGTCACTGTCGGCGACCTCGGCTGCCGACTCTGCTGCCGTTTAAGAACGGAGCGAGCACTGACAAGGTCCTTTCGTGGGATCAGCTACTCATCTCCCATTTAAATCTATGCCGAGATTCTGAGCCACTTCAGGGAGATAAGGCGAGAGGGGTAAAGGGATCTGAGGCTCTCGAGTTTTTGTTAGTGACAACCATACGAACTCGCAGTCAATGAAGCCATAAAAGGCATAGGAGAAGTTAATTGTTACGATTATTTGAAATGTAAAATCATACGGTAGAGGGAAATGAAAGTGAGACAAAAAGATAACTTGCAGCAGGTGTGAGCCGAATCAACACGTCTTCCGCATTTACGCGGAAGATGTAAGTGACGAAAAAGGATGTTCCACATCCGCCGCCTTGGCCGTGAATGGTGCTTGCTAGAACTCTTTGGACTAATCTTGTACGCAATAGACAAGCACTCAAGAAAGCTGGCAGCGGGATGGCCACCGTGGTGTGCCAATTGGTAGAGCGTCGCACGCGTAATGGGGAAGATGCCGGTTCGGCTCTCTATACCGCTCGGCTAGGGTGCTAAATTGAAAAGCTTTTTCTTTCTCTTTCTTTTTTAATGTTCGTAAGACCTGCTTGTCGTAGTCCAGCCGCCTTCGCTAATGGTATGTTGTCTATCGGGTAATTGGCAGTCGTCTATTCGTACAAATCTATTTAACGTACGAGGGGCATTATCCTCACGGGCTCAGTTTCTGGCCATTTATTCAGGACGTCGAGAACTCTTTCATTCATTCATTCAACAAATTGTTTAATGTCCTTAATGTGCACAGTGGGCTAAGCGGAACACTATAGTGCACTATCAATAGAACACTATTGGAACACTATAGAACACTGTCAATGTTTACTTCTGGGTCTCGTTAATGTGTTCTTACGTCTAAGTATACCATAGTTTGTGTATTTCGTCCCCATCAAAATGTGGGTGTAGCGGTCACGAATCGGACCCGGGAGCTCGCGCTCAGCAACAGAACGCCATAATCCACTCATCCCCCACGGCAGGTGTGTGTGTGTGCCGGTGTGCGTGTGTGTGCGCGTGTGTGCGTGTGCGTGCTTGTGTGTGTGTGTGCGTCGGTGTTTGTCTGTGTTTGTTTGTGCGTGTTGCGTGCGTGCGTGCGTGCGTGCGTGCGTGCGTGCGTGCGTGCGTGCGTGCGTGCGTGCGTGCGTGCGTGCGTGCGTGCGTGCGTGCGTGCGCCAATACATCAACAAATCAAAGAAACGTAACACTTCAAAGTGAAGTGAACATAGCTCGAGCGCAATATGTCGGCTCTATTGCTGCAACAGCACCAACCCAAGAAGGGCATGAGAGCTCGCGAAACACTCGAGCACTATACACGTTCTCTACTGGGCGTAAGCATGGGACGACTTCATTATGCCAGAGGTAGAGGCACGGTACAGCTTGGCTGCTGCCCAGCCGATAGAATTATTAGTCCGGCGGCGACTGCAGCGCGCACGTTCCTTCCGTAGGAATGAACGGAATGGTCACTGGCGACGCGTGAGGCTCGTTAAAACGTTTGGAGCACGCCTGCGCGATGTCGAAATCGCTCACATGCACGAAACGCGAGCGATGAAGCTCGTAGTCCTTAAGGTAAGCGCTAAGCAGTGTAGTCTTGCGTCACAGCTCAACCTCAACGGCGCCAACTCAGCCACGCGTAGAGCTACGTTCAGAGGAATAATGTATAACTCCTTAGACCGTTTTCCAACGCTATGAACATATGCGATGCAATTCAGCAAAAATCATATCTGGCACAGGCCCACTTCACTTGCTTGGTGTCAATGACGCGATAACAAACACACACGCGCATTTAATGCAGCATATCAACATGCATGCAGTTGTGTATAATGTATCCAACAGGCACGGCTTCTAAAAGTAAGTAAATAATAAAGTCAGTAAAGTAAGTAGAGTACAGCAAGCAAGAAGGCAAAGTCAGTCAGTCAGTCAGCCAAGAACCACTCATGGGAAATCAAAATTTTAAAAAAATCTTGTTTGTGGGATGCAAACTAAACGCGATCAAAGCTATATAAAACGCATTGTCCGTTAACCGTGGCGTTGCATCAAGCGTAACAAAAAGTAGTAAATGGGAGCCGTCCCGACTCTTCGTGCTTTAAAATTACTGCAACAATCAAGCTAATCTTCAATCACTGTTTCCTTTGTCCGGCGCCTTTCTTTCATTTTTAACTTCCGCTATATCCCAGACTATGCACTCGGACTATACAAACTGTAAAATATAATTTGAGCATTTTGATCATTTTGATAAACTTTAGGGCAGGACTGTCGACACAGGATGCCATTAAGCTAATCACATATCAAGTCATTGACCGTAACACGAAGGACCCGAGAGCCATACTTGGATTAGACCTGAAGAACGCCTTTGATAGCGTCTTCCAGTCCTTTGTCTTGAGCCAGATATCTAGCCTCGGGTTGGGCAAGCACTTCCGCGACTACATGCACGCGATCGTTCCTTGAGGACAGAGAAGCCACTCTCAGGGCTGGAGACCTCGTTTCGTACTCGGTTAGACTGGGTTTCAGAGGGACGCCACAGGGGTCTGTCATATCCCCTACCTTCTTTATTCTTACCATGATCGGTCTGTCGAGGAGACTCTCCGAAGTCAAGGTTAAAAATCACACAATCTATGTAGACGACGTCACCATATGGTGTACCGGAGGCAGTGACGGGCGGGTGGAGGCTGCGTTGCAGGAAACCATCGAAATCAGAACTTTCTTTACAGGCCCAGACGAAGGGGGCCCAAACCGAAGGGATTGAAAGCCGGTAGAGGACGTCGACATCACTCTACGGACAAGTGAGGATAGTGTCAGCCCCAGGGTAAACTCCCTCCGGGTCCTGGGTATGACGATCGAATCGAATGGCTCCAATAACCTGATGGTGTCTAAACTAACCAAGAAAACGGACAATGCCATCAGACTCATACGGAGATTTTCCAACCGGCAGCAGGGTCTTAAAAAGGACAATCTTGTGAGACTGGTGCACGCCTTTGTGATGTGTCATTTTACCTACGTGGCGGCGACGCGCAATTGGCAAAGGTCGGAGAGGGACAAGCTCAACACGTTGATCAGGAAGACTATCAAGAGGGCCCTCGGCCTCCCCATGTACACAAACTCGGAGAGACTGATGTGTCTCGGCATGCACAACACACTGGAAGATATTGCGGAAGCGCAGGAGAGGGCGCAGTACGCGAGGCTGTCTACCACCCAAGCGGGTAGGAGCATCCTGCGGGAGCTGGGGGTTCCTCCGGCAGAAATCAAGTCCCGCTTCTGCGGTATCCCTCTGGAACAGCGGGAACACAATGTCTTCGCTCCAATACCACGCAACGTTTATCCCGAACACAACGTGGGTCGGAGACGAGCTAGGGTCAAGGCTCTCCTGGACAAGGCTCGGGAACAGGCTCGGGATTGCTGTTTTGTTGATGCTGCCCGGTACCCCGACGGGACGGCATTCGTAGCGGTGGGCATCGATCACGATGGGAAAATCACGAACTCCACGACGGTTCGAACGAAGTCGGCCGAGGTGGCGGAGCAGGTGGCCATAGCCCTGACTCTGCTGAACGACAGAAGGACCACGATCTGCAGCGACTCGCGGACGGCCGTCCGAGTTTTCACCAAAGGCACCGTTTCGCTGCAGGTCCTGCACATTCTGCGGGACAAGGACATCAAGTCGCACACGATTATCTGGTTCCCCGCACACATGGGGCAGATCGAGGGCGCCCCGCCCAACCTCAACGAGTCCGTCCACAGAGCTGCGCGAGGAGTCGTTGACCACGTAGCTACCGGGTGGCGTGGCGCTGAGGTTATGGACAATCAGGGCCCTTCCTCACATAACGAACTTACCAAACATTTTTACATGGGACGAAGACGATATCCTCCGCCACATAGGAAACTAGGCAGACCACAGGCGTTAACACTCAGGTTACTCCAGGTTACCCTAACCCCGCACAGAATCTATCCAGAGATACAAACGACCAATGTTTGCGAGCTATGCTCGGACCTAGCTGACTTGGAACACATGCTCTGGCAGTGCCGCGTACTACTCGACGGCGACGGCGTCACGTTGTCCAAATGGGAGGCTGCCCTAAACAGCCCCGATCTTGAAGCACAATTATGGGATGTCCATCGAGCCCGCGACGCAGCCCGCGACGAGCCCGCGACGAGCCCGCGACGAGCCCGCGACGCTGCCACCGACGTGGCAGCGGCCCGCTACGTGCTGACGCGCGTTCTGAAGGACCTTAATAAAGTTTTACCATACCATGCCATTTTGCCTGCATGTGCAAAGTTCAACATGAAGCCAAAGGTGCGCACATCACGTTTTCCTCAAAGCTGCATGGTTGCACTACAGTAAACATCTCCATGAGAAGAAACCTGTTTCCGTGATTTCAGCTCATTTAGCATGGAATATACCGGGTGTTTCAGCAAACACTTTCAAACATTTTTAAAGGTTGCCTGTGGCAGTTGGCACAATTGTAGTTCATGAGCTGATCTACTCGAAGAGGCGGACATTACTTCCACAGAAAATGACTTGCATGATCGACTAATTAACAAAAATTCACTAATTAAGTGTTTAACTAATTACCTTATGGCTCATATTGCAATTTACAAAATCTAGCCGTGGAGTTCGCAAGTCGCAGATCCACTTGGAACGAATTCTCAGGATGACACCAGTTTCGAGATATTAATTCCCGAACTTTGTGGAGAAATGCATTGGCGTTCCAGTTACTTTGTTAACAAAACGTCGTTTTATGCATTGAAGCACCAAAGTAACTGCGGTGACTTCTCCGCCCCTATTTATGTGTTCGCATAGGTAGATTCCTTCATTGGCTCTACCGCAGAAAGGGCGTCATAGGGCTGTGCATAAGTACAATGAAAGAGGTTAAACAAGCAAATATTGCCATGCGTGTTTTACATATGTTTAACTTATAATCACCCTCATCACAACCGACGCCCATTCTCGGAATGGTTACGTATGAAAAACGTAAAAGACGTTGGTTTGATGCCTCAGTAAATTTGGGTGTCTTGCCATAAAGGACTATTTATAAATGAAATTCCAGATCCGCAAGTTGGAATCAGTTAGCGCAAGACAGGGGTAATTGGAGGTCGCAAGGAGAGGCCTTCGTCTTGCAGTGGACATAAATATAGGCTGATGATGATGAGTATGATTATTATTGGGTTCAGTCACAGAAATATTTGCTTGGTAATGCCAAAACTGCGTCATTGAATCTAATCAATTACCACGCTAGACTGATCATCCCTCCTTCCCGCCATAATTTTCATTCATTCATTCATTCATTCATTCATTCATTCATTTACTTATTTTAGTTACCTATTCTTTGTTGCTGCTGTTTTCTTATTTTAGTTCGCGGTTTTCCTCTGGTTGCTTTTTTCCTCTCACAAAAACTTTACTTTCCAAGTTAAATCATCCACATTGTTAGTCCCCTTGTTTTTATCCGCTTGATTTAACCACCCGATTTATGGCAAATCCTTCATTGTAAGTATGCGGCCACAGCCACTCAGGTCAACATGAACAAGCTGCCCATGGACTTCTCTCGTCTTTCCTCTCGCGACAAACTGGTGGGGTAGCCAACCAGGTGAGACCTTGGTTAACTTCCCTGCCTTTCCTTCTTGCCTCTCTCTCTCTCTCTCTCTCTCTCTCTCTGGTGGAAGTGCGAGATATCGACCTGTTACCTCCCGTAGAATACGTTGAATATAAGGGCAACAACATTTCCTAAATATCAAGTCATAAAAAATATGAAAGACAACACTACCACTCAATTGTTTGAAAAAAATAAATTGGAAACAATGTAGGAAGCATGCCGTAACACCGTATCGTTTTAAGTCCCCCTGCTTCTTTTTATGTATCTTTTTTCTCCCATTGTCATTGAACCTACCGCTCCGTTTACGGATTTGTAGCGCCATCTAACATCATTTTTGTGAAGCTCTAGCAGCAGTCCTCACTTCACTGTGCAGAAATCTCGGAGGCTTCGTCTAACTTCGCGGTGCTGTAGCAGTCGATTTCCGCACTGCTGCAGTCGCAAGAATAAATGCCCTGCAATAAATCGGCTGGCATTTTGATCAGTTACAACCACGCCACACTCAATTTATTTATTTATTTATTTATTTATTTATTTATTTATTTATTTATTTATTTATTTATTTATTTATTTATTTATTTATTTATTTATTCTGTTGCGCTTATACTAAAGTATTCCCTTCCTATACTCAACAGAACTTCGCCTAGTTATACTACAGGGAGTTACAAACACGGGGGCCAGGACGGGGCGCGTCACAACTCCATGTGCTGGCAGAATGGTGCACTTATGTCCCGACTCTTGATAAGGCACGTCACAACAAGAAGATAGGAATTGCAGATAATCTCGCACTGATGTCTTGAGCCTTGTTTTACTCTTCTTTTATTTCTTACTTTTTTTCTGTTTTGTTTCAGGCCCATCCTTGAACGTCTTGGCAAATTGTATGGGAGATCTGACATCACTACTAAGTCAAAGACAGCATTTCAGCTCGAAACAACCGAGTTTTATTTTACAATTATAGCCTATAATTTATATTACCACAGCGAAAGCGGTTGAGCTGCGAGTGGTCCGAAGCGAACTTGGGTCTCTGTCAGAGATGAAGTATAGGCAAGTACTGCCTTCACCACTGCTGATGCGAAACCTGTGGGGGCTGTACCTCCAGAAATTTTTATTTTAAACCACCTTGGTCGCGCCACCGCACCTCCTTGTATTGAAAATATATTGTGGACACACTGTCCTTGAGAAAATCCAATTTCGCTCCACGTTATGAACTTCCGCTTTCGAGCGGCATCTCATAGGAACGTATATTTAAATTCCAAGAAAAACTTATAAAAACATAAAGGTCCAGAGCGCACCACTTTAAAAATGCTCTGGCGTAAAAAAAAAGATTCATTTGGATAATTTGGAACTGTTGGTGCAACATGTAGAATTATTTTTTTTCTCTCTCCACGGGGGATATCTATACTGTGACCCTGGGAGACACCACAAGGAGTGTCTGTATCCTTGCCTCTTTTTTAAAGCGAAGCTTTCTATGTCTCACTGATTCGTCCGTGAGCGTCTAAAACGCACTGCCGGAAAGCCAACTTACACAATGGAACTAGCTGCGCATGACGTACGTATCGTAGAACACTATACTTTACATTCGCACTTGTACCGATAAGAACAATAGGAACTGCAACGCCACGCTACCCAGACGAACTGTACATATCTGCATAGCATTACGCGCGTCACGCAATACATTCCCGGCCATCACCATGGGTAGGCCGCGGGTGCAGCACACGACAGAAGGGGCTGCCGTACGCGAACGTAACCACGAGAGTGGTCGGGCCCATAAGGCCTATCCCGTGTATCGGCAACGATAGAGCCTCTGACCGTCTACCGCAGCGATCACAAGGCAATACTGCGCAAGTGTACAGTCGTCCGTGAAAGTGCGAGTGTGTGAGTGTAATCAACGGCTACATGATCAAAAATAAAGGCTATGCAACTTAGCGAAATGTGTCTTCATTCAACTTCAACGTTCAAAAAATACAATCCTAAACAAGCAATCAAATCACATATGCATCACATCGGGTCGTTCAGTATTTCTTGGGTTCGTGCGAGGTCATTGGCTTTGTACTTTGATTCAGTTTGCATGGGAGAAAGCTTCAAGTTTAACCATCTTTCTTTAAGAAAGGAGCTTTGATCTTTCTTTTTTTTTTTTTAAGGTTGACGCAGCGCTCGTTCGACACCACACTAAATTCTAGCCACTGCGCAAAGTTCTAGCCAGTCCACTCCGTCGTCGTTTGGGTCAACGTGAACGACAACACGGGTCGGTCTTCAGCTTTGTGGCCGTTCAGATCAGACGTGTCACAATCATCGGCAGCCACTGCAGAACGTGTGCCCGTGACCACCATGCGCCACGCCCACATGCGCGTGTTCATTCGCTGATTCCGCGAAGAAAAAGAACAAGAAGAAGAATGGAGAACATAGGAAGCAGTCCGTTCTCGTCGATGGTAATGTAAGTCGGCCTCGCTTTTTAAATACAGCGCCACAATTCGTTTGTATCGTTCACGTCACGACGATACTTTATTATTTACGTAGCACAACGCGAAAGGCTGAAGGCGAAGAAATACTATCCGACCAAGGAATGTAAGTATACGCATGTGGCGTCCGCAGTGGGCAGTGGGACCATGCAGTGCGCCAGGCCCAGCCGCAGGCCCTCTGTTACACGCACTGGTGCTCATGAGACCGACGGGGAACATACCCCTCTCAATCTGTAGGAACTTGGAGTGGCGAAAGTTCTACACGAGCTCCAAAGGACTGGATGTATATATAGACAAGTCCCCTCGCGCCCTCAAGGGCATCGATAGTCTTTGGCAAAGCCTCTATCTCATGCAGGAATGCCGATTTATGTCGAGAAATTCAGCGTGTAAACAGACAACGACTTAGAGTAGACCACATAAAGGCGAGCCTGGGGGCGGTGTCATCGTGACGAAATGCAGGGCGGCGATATTGACGTCACGTCGGCGATCTTCCGTGTGCGTTTCGCTTTCATAGAGCCTTAGAATGTGAAATATTTGTTCGCGTACCTGTTGCAGGAGATCGTTTAATGAAAATTTCCTCACTGAGCTAGGTTATTTCCAAAACGGGCTCCAATCTGCTCCTTTATTTTAGTCGCCGAATATTATTAATTAAAATTTAATTAAGGTAATTTTGTTAATTACGTTTGAAACTGCGGGAATTACTCATTATGTAGAGGCTGTCAATCTCTAATGGTATCGATACACTCGAATGGTACCAATAACGTCACCATAACGTATATTGGTCTAAATTTAAAATTTTAGTGCAGTTAAAGAGAAATAAAGCTGGTATACCTCCACGGCAAAGATAAGACAACACTACACCCGATCGTGTGTTTAGCGGTAGACGAGCGTGCATAATCCATTACCTTGACTATACGTTTCATTTTTATACTCATTTGCACATATTCGCGAAGCGTCAGACCATGCATGCTGTTACCAAGCCAGCTCCCGGTCGCTATAGACCAGAATTTTTATCGCTTGTAGGCGGCAGCCATCTTTTGCCGGGGATGTCAGCAAGAGACGAATGAAAGGCTGCGATAGCTTGTTCTTGCCGCTTGCTTGTCTCTATAGGAATTCGCACGGCGTCAGCGGTCACGTCTTGAAACCCGTAGTCCCTGCGCGGGGCGCGCTGACAGACAGTGGCTCGGGTCGAGATAATCTGTGTGTGCTCTAAACGTGGGTGCGAGAGTAAAACATTATACATATATACACGTTTTTTTTTTTCTTATACGCAAATATATCTGCCGACGATAATTACCGTGGCCATGCAGCGCCTTCTCACCGTCAATGATTTCTCCCGCAGATTTTCAGCGCCAGATGTGGCGAAATCCGGAAAAGAAGAGATGCGAAAGCAAAAGATGACGCCTGCTGAAGCCGTCCTAGCCGGGTAAAGAAAACCCTTCAGTCGTGTTTCGGCGTTTCATACTTAGCAGGCAGCACGGCGCAAGCTACGCAAGTATATAGCCGGCCAAATCTTTAACTGACTCGCACGAGCACCAATTTTCTGTGCGCCAGCACCTTACGGTAGGAACAACCTAACAAATGACGATACGATATTCAGGAGCTTTGCGAGCATGAGTTAACCTTGACCGTTTCGCAAGTTCGTTCAATCGTAACGCACTGTAAAGCAGAAAAGAACAGCATTTAGATAAGCTAGTTAAAGATTTGGCCGGCTGTACATGGCAGTGCGGGCATACAAGTCGCACTTGCCGACATAAGGTTATACGTCAAACCACGCCTTAATTGTGCGCCCTCATCGCGTTATATAGAATCCGCAACAACACTCAAGAATGTCCGAGTACAGTAGGCGATACTTGATAACAGCGATAATGTGGTGAAAAAGTGTCAATGACAAAACGCAAAATAATGTATACGCGCGTGACAGTCTCCGTATCATGTTACCAACAACCCCATTTTTCAGTGCCATCTTATTTCCGGAAGACGAAGAGCCATGGTACGAGCGCACGATCAGCCTTCCAAAGCAGTTCGAAGGTTTAACGCCGGTGCCACAAGCCGAGGTGTAAGTCGTGCCTCACCTGCTGTGAAAATATTCTAGCTTATAACCGCATTTACATGCAGTATGTCGCGTTGTTACAGCTTCCTTTTAGCGTGTCACCATTCCTGTAAGCGCGGAGATGATGTGCCAGAAAGACGTTTGAAGCGCCAGACAGGTGCATATAAAGAGGACCAAGTTGACCATGTATCGAATATGTTTAGCGCATCGCATCAAGGTAGTGCCACAAGAGCGAGGGAGCTGAGCTCGTTGTAGCGCTCTCCACTGCTCCAGCTCATTATCGATGTGTGCGCGTGCACACATCGATCGGCAAAATGGTAGACTGCAACATATGCAACAAAACCTGATTAGCTCAAGCAGGCAGGTGATGATTTGTCGCGGCCCCCTTTCGAAGGAGATGACACTAGAAGTCATCATTTGTTTCTCTTTTTCTTTAATTCGTCCCTGTAGTCGGCGCTAACGTTTACAACATCATAAGGACCACCAGTTCACCCTACAAGCTTCCGTTGGACATCAGGACGTATAAACCCCTTAAGCAAGCAATCGATCAATCACTGCTTCTGACACCCCCCCCCCCCTCCTCTCACCTTCTCACATTAATAGTGTTTTTTTTTTTCCTTATTTGTTTTTTACTTGCAGGGACGAGCCATCAATATCGGCGGCTTCTTACGTGGCGTACGCTTTCTTCAGTGGCTTCCTCGTGCTGCTCGTACTCATCGCCATCATCGCCTACATAATCTCCTACATAGCAAGTGAGTGCCTATCGCACTTTCTCGTCAGGATCTTAAGCCTATGTTTAACTCGTAGTAGAATATGCGGCAACCATGCTTACCACAAGCACCTCTCGTTGAAACAAGCCTAGAAGTTCGAAGGTAGAAAAGTGTCTACAAGGTCCTAGGCGACGACTGCTTCCGTTGAAAAAAAAAAAGAAGAGAAGCGGTTGAAGAGAAAATGATAACTTTGCTTGCGGCAATGAGTTATGTGGAAGCAATGGCAGGATTGAAGTCGTAACCGTTTTTGTTAATGAGGGTAAAGCGCGAGTTGAGCAGCACTGCAAGTTGCACAGCGAAGGAGGATTGAGTAAAAGTTGCGCGCAACAACTTATCTCGCTTGGGCGAAGTTTATTACCCCTGAGTAAGTTTACCTACAAATAAATATTCTTCGCAACCGCGTGTTTCAATCAGCGCATGGCGTGGAGGCAGAAGTATACTTGATGTACCTGTTTGACCTACACCTGCGTAAACCAGGTGCTGTTTTTTTTATTATTATTATTTCGCAGAATTTATAAAAGTCGCCTGTGCCATACAACATAGATCTCCTTGAGCTAATTTCTCGAAGAGGCGGACATGCACAAGAAATCAAAATAAATCATGGACAAATTAACAAAATTTCACCAATCAAACCTTAACCAATTACTTTAGGGCATATATTGCAATATTTACCAAACGAAGCTAGCGAGTCTCGTGGCACATTTACATAGAGCTAATTTTTTTTTTAATTAGCACAGTTCTGCGATAAATGCCACCAAATTTTCAACAACAACCACAACAACAAAAAGACTCGCTCTTGACCCACTTGAGTTTTTCGCAAAACGCCTTTTAATGCATTGAAATGCCAAATAGCTTAAGTGCCAACGTACTGCTGCGGAGCACGAGGTCGTATTGTTTGCGCGAAGTCGTATTGCGGAGCCCGAGGTCGCGGGTTCGTTGCCGGCCGCAGCGTCTGGCATTTCAATGCGTGCGAAATGCAAAAACTCTCGCGTACTTAGCTTCATAGGTGTACCTTCAAGGATTAATCCGGAACCCTTCACTGCGGCGTCTCTCATAACCCATTGTGCAGTTTTACAATTTAAATTTATCGCACATTTTGGTGTCGCTTATCTCGAAACAGGTGTCACCCTCCGAATTCGTTCCATGTAGGTAGGCCTTCTGAACTCACCGGCTACAATTCGTAAATTCCAAGATGTAGCTTAAAGTAAATAGTTTAAAAGATAATTCGAGAAATGTTCTTTTTTTTTTCAATTAGACAATTTCGCATTTCGATTTATTGCGCAAATAATGCTCTCCTCTTAGAGCTTAATCCAGCTCAAAGTAATATAACTGTGCTACACATGCCACAGGCCATTTCTAAATTACTATTAAATCCTAAAAAATAAAAACACAAACTGGCTTCCATCCTTGTAAACCTGTTGACGTCGCCATTTCTATATTTCACTCGCTCTTTCTCTCCCCTCATACTCTTAACGACAGCTGACAAACCACCAGGTAAGCACTTTCGACTGCGCCGCAGCATCTTGTTTCCGGGCAACTTTCTTCCTGTCTGGGGGGGATCACCCTTGTCTGAACGTTACAAGTTCGAGGGAATACGCTGTTGCTTGACGTGACATTTGATCTGAAGGGGGTCCTGAAAAGCTTTTCGAACATAGTAAGACAATGTTGCGAATCTGTTAAGGAGGGTCCTGTGAACATGTGAGCCAAATATTGTTGCACTGCATGCAGCAGTAAATTTACAATCTCGTGTCAAAAGCTGTGAAAAAAAATCGCTTTATTTCGCTTCCACAATGTCGTCATGCAGCAGCTGGACCCTCAACAGCTATTGGCTGATTTCACGATAGCCGAGAACATGCCCAGTAATATAATTATTGTAAATATGAGTTAAATAAGTGAAAATGTATGTGTCTGCAATCTCAAAAAAGACATAGAAGACATTTCATCTTCGCACTGCCGGTCTGGACACGACAAATGCGTGTCGCTGCGTTTGCTAAGCCTGGCCTCCGAGATCAGCGACGTAGGGTCACGCATCTCGAAGAGTTCTTCTGGTATGTGGGCCTTAGTGGCGTAGCCAGGGGGGGGTTCAACCTCCCCCCCCCCCCGAAATTCCCCCCCCCCCCCCCCACTTACCCGTCCTTTGTTTTCGTCGCTTCGCGCTGACATAGTTCATGAAACCGGTGCTACTATCACAATTTCATTCCTGGGCGCTTCCGTTTGGTTGGTAATTTACAGCGAATCATGTCTGCATATGGAAAAAACTGTCACGGTGTTTGTCAAGGCTTTGACACTCTGTGAAGTTTTGGGCGAGAATATGGCGGCCGCATTCTGAAGCAACAAATGTGCAACAAATGAACCAACAAATGCGGCAGCCGCATTTTAGATGATGGCGAAAACGCTCGAGGCCCGTTTACTTAGATTTAGGTGCACGTTAAAGACCCCAGGTGGTCGAAATCTCCGGTATACATTTCCGCCGCTTCCCTTCAGGTGCCGGTTAGGCCGCGCTCGCGCAGGCTACGTTCACACTTGGTCTCGAAGCTGTAGGAAGCGGCAAAATCTTGCAAAAACCGCCCACCTAGGCGGCAAAACAGGCAGAAAAACAGGCTGTGAGCCAAATCAGTCTCGGGCCGATTTTTTCGCCATGGCGAAGCGGAAACGCGGCGGAAAGTCGTTCTGCTTCACTGCAAGCTACACTAGCATGTAAACAACCGGTCGTAAAATTGAACATGGCACCAGAAGTGTAGGCTGTAATGCTGATCGACGCGATCAAGAACCAGCCCTTGCTCTACGACAAGAGTGGCACTAAAACGTACTGTCAGCAATACTCGCGATAGTATTAACGTCGCGCGACCGGAGGTGCGGCAACGAAGCCTTGGCGTGACCCAACTTCTCGCGCTTTTGCAAAGCCAGGCGAACCCACCACCGCCGTTTCCGAGGTGTCCGCGTATTCCGTTTATTCATTGTCAATTTCTAGAAAACAAGTAGGTCGGAAGTATAAAAGCAATTTCTTCTTCCACTTCCACGGCAGACAATACTTAGGCAGATTCCTCGTTGGCGCCCATGTCTTTGATATACATGTATAGAGTGTGCTTAAACTACCAACATTTATTATCGATCACGTGACCTAGAGGAAAGCAGAAGCTTGCCCCCCCCCCCCCCCCCGGTCGGGCTGGTGAAACCCCCCCTCCCCCGAAAAAAATTTCTGGCTACGCCCCTGGTGGGCCTTTATGTTGCGGCGCCGTAAATGGTGTTCGAAACTTGCTAAGTTCAATTTCTCGCTCCTTTCCAATCCCATAATTATAACAACAACTATAACTTTAAGTAATTATCTAGGCTCGAGCAGACGGCGTTAAAAAGTTAAAATCCATGATGTGTGTGTGCTAGTACGGGAACTTGAAGCCACCCGTCTTTTTTTTTTTTTTTTTTTTAAATCTTTTCTGGCTACTCAGACCTCATTTCACGGTAAGAACGGTAATTGTATTTAATATAGTTGGAGGGTAATTTGCCAAGTCATCAAGGAACGCTTACACACTTCAGTCATATAAACAGACATTTATTAACTACATTACATGACTGCTGATAATTATTATCTTTTCTGTTATAGATATGCAATAGCTTTTTAGTTCAGTTTATCAGTTCGAGTTTTATTCTTGTAATAAAACTGTAACAATCTTAGTGTAATTGTCTTGTAGTAATTTTTGTTGTTACGTGTGTACAAGATGAATCATTGTATTTTCTGTATTCTGTTCTGTCCCGTTTTTATCAAGCATTTTGCTTTTTATTCCTTGTTTTTATTGTTGAATATTTCTTCGCAGTATTCGTTAACATCCCTACGCTTAGAATAACTTATCCATGTCGACTTGGATAAGTTATTATAAATCGTCTGGGATCCTTATTATAAGAAAGATATTAAGCAACTGGAGCCTATTAACCGTAAGGCAGTGAGATTTATATTTGGAAAGAAGATGATTCACCTTCCCTTCTTATGGCCGCAAGCCGCATACCGGAATTAGAAACTCGGAAGAAAATTAATCCTTTGACTTTTCCTCACAAATGCCTGACAGGAAAATTTAATCTCAATCTACCAAGTTGTGTTCGTTCCCTAAGCACTCGAAGAACGCATCAGACCCGGGAACATTCACTTGATCCTACGTTTGCGAAGACAAGCAGCTTTTTGAGTTTAGTTTTTTCTTTTTTCCGGGGTCTATTGAGGACTGGAACTTGCTTCCCGGCACTACTGTTGCATAAAGAGGTTTTGCTGCAATTGAGCAATTGTTTTCTTCCGTTTTAAACATAAATGTATATATTGTGTTACTGATACTGTTTGTAATGACAGCCTGCAAATTGTATTTGATCTTGGATACTTCTTCTATCAGTGGTCTGGTATTTTCATATTGTTGCCCCTCCTGCTTGGGCCAGATTGATGGCTCGCAGTATTTTGAAATAAAAATGAAATAAATTTTAAAAAACTGTCTGTTCTATTTTGGTAAATTAAACCCATGTTGCGTAAGTACGTCCGCTTGAGGGTTGTTTAACTCTGGTGGGGGGGGGGGGGGGGGGGGGGGGACTTTTATCCTACTAACATTTTGCACCCGATATGACGGTGCAGTTATTGTTAAAAAAAAACTTCGAACATCAACTTCAATCTAGTTTGTTCACTTCGGCGTCTCTTTAAACACTTTTGATTGTTTGAAATGCTTGCCGACATCGCAGCGAAAACTGAGGAGTACGTACCCCTGGTGCTGTGCTACTACGATCCCACCATGAGCACGAAGTACTCGCCGCCCTTCATACGGTCCGACCTGTGCCTGGAGTGCTGCTCGCACCTCGTCTACGACGGGCTCGAGGTCGACGCCCGTGGCAACATCATTGACAGGCAGCAGATCCAGGGACCAGTACCGAGTGAGCGTCGCATTGTGATGCGCGGCGAGAGTCGTCTGTGAAACACCGCAACGTCTTTTTTAACGCGATATAGAGAGCCTACATGCAACACAGCGTTGCATGTAGGCTCCCTAACGCGATAGTGTTAAGGGCACCCATGTCGCAAAAAATCCGGTGTCGGCCGTCGTTTGGCGAAAAATCATTTCGAACCACAACCACGCACGCCCTCCGTAGACACTAAATACTTCTTTTACCACGAAAGTTGCTCACATTTTGTCTTACATTCTTGACAAAGTTATTCGTCGGAATTTTGAGAAAACTGCCCACAAACAAATTACGTGAAACAAAACACCCACAGCGCATGCCTTTTATGTTCAATCTTGTCAGACTGAAGCATTAAAAGTGCGAAACAATAACAGAAGATTGACTCACGGAAGAGGCCGCTATTCTACCAGAAAACGTAGGAAGCCTACATGCAAACGCTGTTTTATGGTGGCGACAACCTTTGTAAAGGTACTTTTCGCCGCCAGCTAAATTGGCGGGTAAAATTTCCCTCCAAATATAGCCTGTGGGAATCAAAATGGCGAAAAGACCAGCCGACAGACCACGTTCCCCGCAACCGTTGGTGCCGTTAAACTAATTCAATTTTTAAAATAAACTTTGGCCTCAGCAGCCAGGGACCCATAACGTGTCTGAGAGCAGTGCATGCACGTCTACGTTTTTACTTAAACAGGCTTGTAAGCACAGTTTTTTATTACAGCACACTTCGAAAAACACCCTTTATATAGTGTGTGCAAGTGGAAGGCAACAACAATGTTTAATGCAGTTCACATTATTGACGTGAGAAAATACTACCGTGCCTTATAACTTGTTGCTTTGTATGCTATAGAAAAAAATGTGATGTGTTAAAGTAAAAGGAAAAGGCAATATGCAGGTTTCGTGTGCGCATTGGTTCAAAACTAAATTAAAGAAATTTAATAGATCGCGTGCCAAAATGGTTTCATCAGAGCGTTACAAAAAGAAGGCAGGAATGCGCCGCGACTTCTAGCGAAATTGGCAATCAAAATGGCGACTCACCAAGTTTGGCGGTAAATAGCGCTCAAAATTTTGGAGTTGTCGCCACCCTAAAAATTTGTCGCAGTTTCACCCGAAACGCGAAGCACCAATTGCGATAGCAAATTAGTAGAGAAGCTATACGGAGTAAGGATAGTAGTTTTATCAGCTGTATAAACTTGGACATGCAGCAGCACCAGCAACGCGCAGAACTGTTGACGCCGTCGGCGTTTTGCCCGCGTTCGCACCGAACGCGCGCGGCGTTTTTATATAAATACGTATTTGGTGCCGCAGCTAAACGTCGCCTCCCCTCCCTCCCTCCCATCCTTCCACAGCCTTTCGCGCGACGAAAAAAGTTGCCTTTGCCCTCTATATATGGAAAGGAGGAAAGAGACGCTTAATTCTGCAGCCCTTCAGGGAGCACGGCGCAGAACGCGCGTTTGCTCTCCGACGTGCGTTCGCTCCCCGTGAAAGCGCGCGTCCCTCGCGGCCTTTCACTCGCACATATAGCGTCCGGAGCGTGGCGACGATTTCATCGCCGTTGACGTCATACGGAACCTCACGGCGACGGCGACGGCGACGACGACGGCAGAAATCTGCTTTGGAGTGTCCATATAATTCCTATCGCAATAAAACAGCGCTTGCATATAGGCTCCCTAAGAAAACGCGTCTTCGTGCATAGCGTTCACCGCCAGCTTTTCCCGGTAAACATTATGGTTACATAAGCTGCAGTTGCCGGGAAGCGTGAGAAGTCAACGATCTTTCAACGCTAACGCGTTCCACTCTTAACGGCAAAGCTTAAGCGTCCTCCAAATTTTTACGGTGGGTGAGGAGGGCATCGAGGCACTCTAGACTGTGGATGTGCGTGCCCGCTCTCCCACTGCGGCGCATGCGCGCAGCCCTGCCGCCCTCTGCCGCCTGTAGCCAGCGTTTTGACTGTGGTTGTGTGCGGTCACACAAACAACGTGCACAACTCTTGTCGACGGCGGCGGCGTTTTGCCCGCGTTCGCACCCAACGCACGGCACTGGTGACGCGTTTATGAAGAACGTGCCAAGCTTTGCCGTACACCCTATGGCAGTGTACCGTAGCGACCATAAGGCCATGGTTCCTGTGGTCACTAAATAAATTAAAAACCACCGGATCATATATATTTCTCATTCATTAATAGTTCAAATAACCAATTACACCATCACGTTTTAATTGTCATAATTGGAAATACATAATTCCCACCATAGTACAGCTTCGCTGGTCTTCCATCTCCACCCCAGTGGAATAGGCTGACAGTTTTTTATTGCGATAGCAATTATATGGGCACTCCAAAGCGGATTTCTGCCGTCGGCGTCACCGTCGCCATCACCGTGAGGTTCCGTATGACGTCAACGGCGATGAAATCATCGCCGCACTCCGGCCGCTGTATGTGCGAGTGAAAGTACATATTCTAGGCACTGTAGTGAAAGGGCGCGAGGGACGCGCGCTTTCACGGGGAGCGAACGCACGTCGGAGAGCGAACGCACGTTCTGCGCCGTGGGGGGGCAGCGGTAAGTGGTTCTTGAGGGAAAGGGAAAGGTTGGCGCTATCTTCTGCAGCCCTTGAGGGAGCACGGCTCAGCGCCAATGCTCCTGAAGATGATAAGTGGTTCTTGAGGGAAAGGGAAAGGTTGGCGCTATCTTCTGCAGCCCTTGAGGGAGCACGGCTCAGCGCCAACGGGGAGGGGTAAGTGGGAGCGAAAGAAGGGATAGAGTGGAGTCGCCATGGCTGGGCGAAGCAAAACCGGCAGGCATAGGCGGCACGTATCAGGCCGAGATGGAAGGCCTTGGTGTGCTGCAGAGTCTGCAGGGGTGTTGTGCCAGGCCGGTCAGGCCCGGGGTGGGGTGGGAGGCCGTGAGGCCTTCCCGCTTGTAGAAATGTCCTTAGAGGCGTGCGGAGAGCCCTGACGAGTCAAGGAACTCCACGACGCCTCGAAGTGCAGAAAGGTGGTGTCGGCCGGGGAAGAGGAGATCTTCCTCCTTGCCAGAGGGGAGGCCCAGGCGGCGGAACTCCTGCAGGAGTGGGCCCCGCTGCTGGAGGTACGCCGGGCAGGCCAGCAGGAGATGTTCGATCGTCTCCGGCTCCCCGCAGGAGCTGCAGGCCGGGGACGTCGCTCGTCCCAGTCGGTAGCTGCGTGCTGCCGTCCAGCTGCAGCCGATGCGGAGCCGGAGAAGGAGCGAGGTCTCCCTGCGAGCCAGGCCTCGCTGGGGGAGTGGTCGTGGGGGGCATCCCAGTGCCACCCATTTGTCTGGGTGGTGGGTCGCCAGGTGTCGCCGCAGCCTCAGTCCAGTGAAGTCGCCCTCCGTCACGGCCCGACTGAGGGGCACAGTGGTGTGGTGGGCGTCCTTCGCCAGGGTGCGCATCGACCACCGGCTAACCTGGCGACCGGCAGTCGGGGCCATGCAGACCCAGACCATCAGGGTCCGCAAGGCCGTGTCGCAGCTCCTTGCTCATGGAGAGGGCTGCTCGGTGAAGTGTGCCCTGCGGCTCTACGAGGCGGCGGCCACATCACGCCTGCGGTACGCCCTCCCGCTGGTGGCGCTGCCGCCACGCCGCCTCGAAAAGTTGGAGCTGCAGCACCGGGCGGCCATCCGACTCTGCCTGGGCGTCCCCCGGAGCTCCCAGATTGCCGCTACCCTTGCGGAGGCTGGAGCATGGCCCCTGTCGCTCCTCTTCCTGCAGCAGGGGCTGAGGCACGTCGACCGCCTCCACCATGCTCCTGATGGCAGAGGCCTGCTGCGTCGCCTCCAGTCCCGGCCTTCCTCAAGGATGGGTCAGCTGTGCCGCCTCTACGAGGAGGTGGTTGGCAACCCATCGCCGAATGCGGTACAGCTGCCCCCACCGCAGAGGCCTCCTGTCCCCATCGCCACGGAGCTGCCCGGGATTTCGAAGAGGCGCTCGCCCGCTTGCGCCCTGCAGCAGACGGCCGCCTGCCTCCTGGACGAGACCCTCGGAGACCACCTCCTGGTGTACGTCGACGGTTCGGTGGTACCGGACACCGGCTCTGCCACGGCGGCCTGCACGGCACCAGCCCTGCAGAAGAGCAGGCAGTGTCGACTGCCCAGACACGCCAGCTCGACTGCAGCGGAGGTGGTAGGCCTCCACCTGGCCGTCGACCTACTCTCCGAGGAGCTTCCTGGGGTACCAGCGGCCATCCTCTGCGACTCCAAGGCAGCCCTCCTCGGCCTGCAGAGGCCAGAAAGCGCCAGCCTTGGAGTCGCACTGCTGTCTACCCGGCTGACAGCGCTGCAGGACGCAGGCCACCCGGTGTCCCTGCACTGGATCCCCGCCCACGTAGGGATCCCGGGCAACGAGGCTCCTGAAGGGCTGCAGAATTAAGCGTCTGTTTCCTCCTTTCCATATATAGAGAGTAAACGCGACTATTTCCGTCGCGCGAAAGCCTGTGGGGGGACGACGTTTAGCTGCGGCACCAAATGCGTATTTATATAAAAACGCCGCGCGCGTTCGGTGCGAACGTGGGCAAAACGCCGATGGCGTCGACAACAGTTCTGCGCGTTGCTGGTGCTACTGCATGTCCAAGTTTATACAGCTGATAAAAATACTATCCTTACTCCATATAGCTCTCTACTAATTTGCTATCGCAATTGATGCTTCGCCGTTCGGGTGAAACTGTGACAATTTTTTCTTGGAAATGAGGGTAGGTGTCGACATTGTTTTTTTTTTTTTTTCAGAAAGCGCTCCCTTGCCAAATATGACCTTCATCATGGCGCTTTTGCCTGTTAAGGACTTTGCCTGGGAGATATTGAGCTAAGAGGCTTTCGTTGCCACCGAAGCGGTTCCTGAAGACTTTTCTGATTTTCTCGTTAATAAGACAATGACGAAGTATTTGTCAGAAACCTGCAAAGATTACCAAAGTGACTGCAGTGGTTAAGAGCCATAGCATGTATTCTTGCGCGCGCATTAATCGGTTCCAATGGCAGTGCAGGTAAAGTATAGTTCATCTCCATAGGATGTCAAACATCCCGTGAACGAGGTGCGAACGCCGACCGAGTTCCAAATCCGACTTATCTTCCGAAAACAACCCCACGATAGCAAGGACAATTAGTAAAGGGCCCTCTGGTGCACCAGCGAACGCCGGTTGTGGTCCAAAGACTGAGTCAGTGCCCAGAGTTGTCAAAACACAACAAAATATATTCTTCAAACAAGGCAGTTACAAACACATGTACGTGCACACTTAGGCTAGACACATCACAATACAATTCAGATGGGTATTCAGAAAACCCAGGAAAATAATTAACGACACGCAATAAGAGTCCTACACGTAAAATACATAATGAATAGGAACACAAAATGTCCAATCGTATTAACCGTGCTGGTCTTTAGCCGGACGATCTCGGCGTAGCTCGAAGCAAATCTCGAAGAAGGAATTTCTTCCGGATAAGCGGATGCTCGATGAACCCGTCGACTAGCCTGCCGAGGAATCCCCTTCTTCCGCAGACGGTCGGTCTTCACGTCACACCTCTTTACCGGCGCGGTTTGGTGCCCCTTCTGATTCCCGCCCGGCGCTTTTATAGCTTTGGCCGGCGGTTCGGGAACCTTCGGTCGGAGTTGTGATCCCGTAGCATGAACAAAGCCTGGGAATCTTCGAGTCAATTCTCATGTCTTCGACCGCGGCTGTCGGAGCGTCGTCGAGGAGGGTGGTGACTCATCTGTAGGCGCACGCTCACGCTGTAGTGCTCCCTCTCTCTCTTTCGTTACCGTCGCCCTTCGCGTATCTTGTCGAAGCTTCTAGACTCCGTTGGTCGCGTCGGCTGTTTGAGGCGTATGCGCTCTCCCCCTCTGTGGAAGCTGCCGCGGGGCCATCTTGTTTCCTTACGGGCTTGAGCGATGCACGCACGGCGCGCGCTTAGATTATGCGCTCTTGCGTGACAAGGGATCGAACTCCTGATGCCGCAGGCATACCAGTCGTTGTTCAAACCGTACGCATTATCCTCTCATGCCGACGTCAACTATACAGTCGATCACCACTGCAACGAACGCCTCTGGGACGGAATGACCTGCATAACGAAGGAATAACTCTGTCCCGGTTCTTGTGTGAGCTGTGCGGTGCGCGACCTTTACAGCGAAGTGACCTGTATAACGAAGGATTTCGGAGGCCCGAAACACTGCGTTATAAATGCGTTCGAATGGCACGTGTACGTTCCGTCCCACATAGCACGAGCAAGAGCACTTGTGCGCGCGCTAGCTTCCATTCGGCCACTAGAATTAATGAGTTTCTTGTGTGTCACGAGCGGGAGCGTGTGAGGAGTTTCTCTCATTCTACCCTCATGGCACCTAACGCTTTGGGGACGGTGTGTTAAACTGCACGCCCGCCTTCGGTACTTGCCCTCATTCCCCAGTCCTTTCCTCGTAGCAGAACGCGACGAAAGCGCTGCGAGACAATACCTCCTTCGGTTTTCGGCCCAGGTTGTACCGATTCTTTGTGCATAAAAAAAAAGAAAAGAAAACTTCTGTCGTCAACAAAGGCTGGCGTGAAATATAACTACTTGTTTTACACAAGCCAGTTGGTCCATCTGGTAACTCTTCGAAGAAACCCAAATGGATCTGGATAGCCAGCTACCTGCAAAGGTATTCCCACAGTGAGAAGGATCTACAGAATTAGTTTTCCTTTTCGTGGGCGCGTTCTCATCCAAAAAAAAGTACCGCCACCTAGCGTTCGCGGCCACTCACAGTCAAATGACAGCTGGAAAAAGGCTTTGTCGGAGTTTCCGCGTAACAGAATTATGTTTTCTCGGGAGTACGAATTAAAATCCCAAGCTATCATGTCTGCAGGTTGTGTGTAAGTCGTACTTGACGAATTTTCTGAATCAATTAGTTCAATAAGGCACTCGCGCTTGGCAGAGGGCCTAGAAGAATGAATATGGATGCTGCACTTCCTCCCACCTGCGTGCTCCCGTGACGTTGGTCGCTTGTGGAGCTGGTGTTTGCCTAACGTCGGCCACAGCTTTGCTGTACATCCACTTTCACAGGGTGGAATGGAGGCGGATTTTTTAGGGGCGAAGCTCCTTAGGGTGCGGGTCTGTCCCTCCTTCTGTAGTAGTAGAAGTAGTAGTAGTAGTAGTCGTCGTCGTAGTAGGTAGCCACGTCTACATTTATGAAAAAAAAAAATTCCGAAAGTTGTGTCCGTAGCGCGGAATCGAAAGGGACCCCTCGCTTCCGAACACGCGGCGCTAACCACTACGCCACGAAGCGCACATGGACACACGCACCACGATGACAATAAATACCCAACATTAACGAAAGACTGCGCGTTTCTAATGCGTTTGTGCTAGTGCGTTACGGCCCGTGTAAGAAGCTGGTGTAAGACGCTGTGGCCTCTCCGCCTTACCCCCGTATTCATAAACGCTGATGGCGTCGGCAAACGCGGTGCACGTTCCAGCTTGTGTAAACGGCTGCGTAAGACGCTGTGGCCTCTCCCCCTTACTAGAGAGTACTGCACGTTTCTAACGCGTTTGTGCTAGCGTCCCCTTAAGCGGGAGATGGTGCAATTATAATGAAGGGCGCTGTTATAAAATAGGAATGACGTCACATATGGCGCGTGTCATTGGTGGAAGTCAATCGTTCGATTTAGTGCGGCGAGACTGGGCGAATTACACGGAAGATGCACGGTTTACCGATCATTCCCTCCGGAGCTTCGCCCACTCATCATCATTCACCCCGTGGATATGCGGTGTTTTTTTACGTCTCCTTACACAGACTGCATAGTACGCGCAACACTTAAGGCGTAAGCGCCGCCCGATACTGAAGGCCGTGTTTAGAGCAAATTGGCACCGTGGCGGTCCGCAAGGTGGAAGAAAGTTCACGAAACAAAAGTCGGAAAGTAGGCGATCGACTATTGATTACTGTCTGATGACAAAAGGAATTTATGGTAAGTTGACAACAACGGTCATTGATGAGGAAGGGTATATCAACATAGGCAATGACCGTAAACTCATCATTATGGAAATGGGGATATGCAGTTAGGAAAGAGAGCAAGTAGCGAAGAATGGCCAGTCCAAAGTTGACCACTGAACACATAACAAGTATAGTCACAAGAGTGGAGAAACAACTTGTAATATGGCCAAGCAAGGAGTGAGAAAATATTGAACTTTTAAGCGTAATAACGATAGAAGTAAGGAAAGAGAAGCAACACGTTTGTTGGAAAGGAAAATAGGAAACTGAAAAGCTAGAGGAACGGGGAGATAGGGAAAGCGAGCGATTAACGACAGAAAGCATCACGAGAGCATAGGCAAGCAAAAGAAGCGCAGTTGCGACGCCATCGGCGTTTTGCCCGCGTTAGCTCAAATGCGTGCGGCGTTGGTGACTGTTGCTGGAGCCTCTGATATAAATAGCCACTTGGTGCCGCAGCTAAACGTCGGCTCCCTTCCCTCCCCCTCCCCCACGGACTCTCGCGCGTCTGAAGAAGGCGCGTTTGCTCTACATATATGGTCATTGTAAAGGAGAAAAGAGACGCCTACTTCTGCAGCCCTTAAGCGAGCACGGCGCAGAACGCGCGTTTGTTCTCCGCCGTGCGTTCACTCCCTGTGAAAGCGCGCGTCCCTCGCGCCCTTTCACTCGCACATACAGCGTTCGGCGGCGCGCGGCGACGATTTCATCTCCAAATGACGTCATACGGAACCTCACGGCGACGGCGACGGCGACGGCGACGGCGACGCCGACGGCAGAAATCTGCTTTTGAGTGTCCATATAATTGCTATCGCAATAAAAATATATGGTTCAAATACTGGTTAAAGCAGGAGGCGACGTTTAGCTGCGGCACTAAGTGCCTATTTATATCAGAGGCTCCGGCAACAGTCACCAACGCCGCACGCATTTTGTGCGAACGCGGGCAAAACGCCGACGGCGTCGACAACAGTGCTGTGTGTTGCCGGTGCTGCTGCATGTCCAAGTTTGTACAGCGGATAAAACTACTATCCTTACTCCGTATAGCGCTCTACTAAGTTGCTATCGCAATTGATGCTTCGCCTTTCGGGTGAAACTGCGACAACTTTTTTCATAAACACATCATCAACGCCGCGCGCGTTCGGTGCGAACGCAGTCAAAGCGCCGCCGCCGTAGACATCAGTTGTGCGCGTTGCTGGTGCTGCTACATGTCCAAGTTTATACAGCTCCTCAGAATTTTGAGAATGACAGCCCATAAACAAATGTCATGAAACAAAACACCGGCCGCGTATGCCTTTTATGTTAAATCTTCTCAGACTGAAATATTAAAAGTGCGAAACAAAACGCCCGGTCGCAAGATACGCATTTGGTGCCGCAGCTAAACGTCGCTTCCCCTCCCTCCCGTATCCCACGGCCTTTCGCGCGATTGAAGAAGTCGCGTTTGCTCTCCGCCGTGCGTTCGCTCCCCGTGCGTTCGCTCCCCGTGAAAGCGCTCGTTCCGCGCGCACTTTCACTCGCACATACAGCATACGGCCAATTAGTTTTTATTGCGATAGCAATTATATGGACACTCAAAAGCAGATTTCTGCCGTCGGCGTCGCCGTCGCCGTCGCCGTGAGGTTCCGTATGACGTCAATGGAGATGAAATCGTCGCCGCGCGCCGAACGCTGTATGTGCGAGTGAAAGGGCGCGAGAGACGCGCGCTTTCACGGGGAGTGAACGCACGGCGGAGAACAAACGCGCGTTCTGCGCTGTGCTCCCTTAAGGGCTGCAGAAGCAGGAGTCTCTTTCCTCCTCTACAATCACCATATATGTAGAGCAAACGTGCCTTCTTCCGACGCGCGAAAGGCCGTGGGGGAGGGGGGGGAGGGAAGGGAGGCGACGTTTAGCTGCGGCACCAAGTGCCTATTTATATCAGAGGCTCCGGCAACAGTCACCAACGCCGCACGCATTTTGAGCGAACGCGGGCAAAACGCCGACGGCGTCGACAACAGTTCTGCGTGTTGCCGGTGCTGCTGCATGTCCAAGTTTATACAGCTGATAAAGCTGCTATCATTACTCCGTATAGTTCTCTTCAAATTTGCTATCGCAATTGATGCTTCGCCTTTCAGGTGAAACTGCGACTTTTTTTTTAAAGACGATAGTCTTTCTTGGGGACCTTAAACGCTGAAAATTTGGTCTGTCTGTCTGTCTGTCTGTCTGTCTCTGTCTGTCTGTCTGTCTGTTTGTCTGTCTGTCACCCGATTCAGCCACCCGGCCAAAGTTGGGCCACTTGCTTACCGCCCACACTACTTAAATTGGTACGGCTGTTCATACTTGTGAACGTTATCGATCACAAAGTAAATATTACGCATATCTGAGGCGCAAAATCACTAGGTAAGTATTAGGAGGTGTGTTCCTTTAATAGAAAATACATAGATACGTAACTCTAAAGACCCTAGTTTATTAAGCTGCGCTGAAAATGCCATGCTATGCGCGCCGACGAACGACGTTCCCCGACTGCGCGCCGACGAGCGCCCTCTGCCATGGAGGAAGGAAACCCTCTGCACAAGCTCATGTTTCCCGATGTATTGCCAGATGGCGTCCATGTCTCACGCAGCGCCTCCTCAATTTTATCAATGCCAGCCAGATGCGGCCGATTCAACATAAAGGAAGCGCTGTCTGAGGCAGGGCAAAACATAAATGGCCGCTTGATGAAATAATGCGGTAAAATGAAATCTGTTCAAACAAACCTTCATGCCAGGACGGAAATGTTACGAGAACAGCATCACGGGTGGCCACGGATCAGACCAGCACTCATGTAGTACGGCCGGCAGAAGACTATCGTCTTTCGACGACATTTGCAGCGAAGCACACAGATACGCGGCAAATTTTTTTTCTACACGCGGACACAACCATCGGAGACTGAGCCCTTAACAGCTTCGCTGTAAAAGGCTGCACCTAGAATATTTTGGAACCACGTTAGCTTATTAGGCAGGAAGCATTGTTTAACACGCACTGATGCTTTATGTTTCTCCTTTTTTCCGAAACAATTAAAATGTGGAATAGTTTGCCTAGCGCAGTTGCGAGCAATTAAAGGTCTGCCAATTTTGAAAATGCATTCACTCATACAGAGCATTGACCATTACATCGGTAATATACAAGTTAGCAATGCAGGCGATTAAATTAAAGCTGTTAGCATGAGCAGAACATAATGGCATGTTGGGAGAACTTTAGAATGGCTTCAGAATAGGTAGGCGTCTGGCTGATAATCTAGTTGTTCTTACACAGTGTATTGGAATATCCAAAGAAGAAAGGAAACCGTTATATGTGGCTTTTTAGACATTACCCGAGCGTATGACAACGTAGACCGAAACATTTTGTGGGGCATTATGGAAGGGGAAGGCTTAGGCAGCGACTCTATACAGCTTTTGAGAGAGATTTGCCATGAAAAAAAGCCGGCAGATCCCATGCCTTGTGGCAATCGATGTTATGCGAAGCAGTGGGCCAGGAGCCTACCAAGTTAACGAAACGACCATGAGAGCACCAACACGTAGGCAGCTGTTTCATGACCTACATGACACGCATGTCATGGCATTCATGTCATGAGTCCTCAGGAGTCCCTTTAGCTATGCCTAAGAGACCTTAAGGCGAACGCCTTAGTCATGCTCATGACTATAACTGCGACCATTAGCCTTTTCCTTCACTTACTACCACATCCGAACCCATTCTATTGATTTTTGAGTGTTAATGTTTTTTTCGCTGAGTCATTGTCATTTTTACTGGGTCATGTTCATGACTCTGACTTCTACCACCATCCTTCAGTGTTTTCTTTACTTAGTACCTACGTCTGAACCTATTTGAGTGGTTTTGGGGTGTTACTGTTTTTTGCTTACTCATTGTTATTTTTGCTGAGGCATGCTCATGACTATGAGTTCTACCATCATCCTTTAGTCTTTCTTTCACTTAGCATTCACGTCAGAACCCATTTCAATGGTTTTTGAGTGTTGATCTTTTTTCGCTGAGTCATTGTCATTTTTGATGAGTCATGTTCATGACTATGGCTTCTACCACCATTCTTTAGTGTTTCCTTCACTTAGTACCCACGTCCGAACCCATTTCAGTGATTTTTGAGTGTTAATCTTTTTTCTTCTGAGTCATTGTTATTTTTGCGGAGTCATGCTCATGACAATGACTTCTACCATCATCATTTAGTGTTTCCTTCACTTAGTACCCACGTCCGAATCTATTTCAGTGGCCCTTGAGTGCTAATGCTTTTTCGCTCGGTCATTGTGATTTTAGGCGGCTGTTTTATGACCTACATGACACGCATTTCTTGAAAATCATGTCATGACCTATCATTTATGTTCATTATACACTGTTGTCATACTATGCCAATTTTGGTACCTACCAAGTTAACGAAACGACCAATAGAGCACCAAGACGTAGGGAGCTGTTTCATGACCTACATGACACACATGTCATGATATTCATGTCATGACCTACATTTATGTTGCCCATACACTCTTATCATAGTATGCCAATTTTGGTAAATACCAAGTTAGCGATACGACCATGAGAGCACCAAGACGTAGGCGGCTAGATAGATAGATACTGTCAAAGTGGCTAATGTTCGCCAAGAAATGCTCCGCATTTAATACTGTTTGCGTTGAATAGGAAGGGATGAGGAGCGACGAGAAAGTTGATATCACCAAGAGACTCAGACAGAGGTGCCCTTTTTCTCCGCTGCTGTTTATGATGTACATGGTAAGGATGTAAAGGGCGCTAGAAGTAATCAATATCGGGTTTAATATTTCACACAAACAGGCGCTATAGTACAGCAGCAGCTTCCAGGTTTGTTTCATGCGGACGACATTGTGTTGCTTGCTAACAGGCAAAGTGATATGCAACGTCTGGCTAGTATCTGCAGACAGGAAGATGAAAATTTGGGATTATAATTTAGCGTTAAAAAACAGCCTTTATGGTATTCAATGAAAACAGTGAACAGACCACGGCAATCAATATACAGCCAAGAAATACCTCGGGTAATATAATAGAAATACCTTTGTTGTATGGATAAACAAAGGCAATATATATGTGGAAACACAGGAGAAAACAATAATAGCAAAGGGGAAGAGAAATGTGGCCATAATGAAACACAGAGAGCTATAGGGATACAATAGGTACGAGGTGCTCCGGGGTATGTGGAAAGGTGTAATGGTTCCAGGACTTACATTTGGAAGGGTGGTTGTTTGCTTGAAGTCAGGGGTACAATCAGGATTCAATGGCAACCAAATGTCAGTGGGACGCCTCGCATCGGGTGCTCACGGGAAGATTACTAATGAAGCTGTGCAGGGTGATACGGACTGGGCAAGTTTTGAAATAAGGGAAGCTCAGAGTAAAATTGATTTCTAAGGAACACTGAAGAATATGAAGGAAAGAAATGAGTAGCGACAGTGTTCATGTGTTTGTACAGTAAAGACATTGCCTCACAATGGAGGAAAGGGACTAGGAAGTTGACCAGCAAATATTTGTCGGGCATAGCTAGCAGCATGGCAACAAAGCACGTCAAACGCAAGCCAGAGATGCTGAGACAATCTCCTGGGTGGCAGCAATGGAAAAGAAACCTGCTATGAGTAACTACCTAAGAGGTAAAAACGAAATCAGGAAAGACACAAATTATAACTCAAAGGGAAGCTCTTTAATTTTCTAAGCGAGATAAGGGGGGGGGGGGGGGAGAGAAAGGGGAAGGGGGCGTTCTGTAAGAGTCCATTTCGGCTGTCGTTGATTGGTTGCGGCTGCACGAGCGAGAAAGAGACTGACTGGGCACCTGTCTCCTCCTCACTCGTGCAGCTGCAGCCAATCAGCAGCGGCCGAAATCGACAGTCCACTAGGTGGATTCTTAAAACCCCGTTAAAACAAAAGAAAATGATCAGAAACATCTACAAACGCCCATATACGGGCTGTCCTTTGAAGGGTCATGAAAATTAACATTTTTATTGATGTTGCTTGTATTTGTAATAAACTAAATTTATCGTTTATATTGTTGCCTATAGTTATACAAAACGTGTGGACGCGTAAAATATATTTTATATCCTTTCAAAGTTTGAACTTCGTGCAATTGCGTAAGCCACGTTTTACAACTTGTCTTAGTTTCGGGTTTTCTTTCTGAAAAAAAAAAAAAAACAGCTCGATTTCTATGCATGGAGTCATCTGGCAATGTTACAGCGAAATTTTGGTAAGATATTCGGTACACCCCCCCTGTGAATGCAATTATCTAAACATACCCTAGGGTGCCAGAAGCTCCGGAGAGTGACGTCACGACAATGCGACGGCGCTGCTCTCAGTTTCACTGTAGGTCGAATAAGTTTTCGACGAATTCTACAGGCGCAAATTTTCTCTAAGTACGGGGCAAATCCTTCGAGTTATCTTGAAACCAGCAAGTCCGGGGTAAATCCTTCGAGTTATCTTGAAGCGAGCAAGTACTTGTACGTTGTCTTCTTGTACCTCGTGTCCTTGTTTCTCGTATCCTCGTTCCTTGTCCGCGCTACAACTCGCTCGATTGTTTCAAGATGAACTACCAACAAGCCCACATCGCCACTATCAGTGCCTCCGGGTTAGATTTTTCGCAAGTTGCTTGGTGCAGAATATTGCTCAGTGTAGGGAGCAGCGAAGAGAAGAGTCGCGGTCTTCAAAGCACTCGTACTTCGCCAAGCTGGGCTGTTCGTGTCTGAACGTGTAAGCGCGACTGAACGATGACGTAGAACGGAACAGACACACAGAGACAGCACTTCTCTGTGTTTGTGTTTCTTTCTGCATCCTCGTTCGCTCGCGCTTGCGCGTTCTATCATGGATTGTAACCAACTGGCCCGCCAAAGTGTTTTAAGTGTGTTGTTCGCATGACGTGTGCAGGCGACACCATCGGCGACTGGTTAGCGCTGAAGCGGGTGTCGCGCCTGAAACTCCTGGTGGGACTGCGGTTCCAGGGGACGGCGCATTTCACCACAGCGGCGGACCAGCAGATCACTCAGCTCGTACAGACGCTGCGCGAACACTACAGCGCCCCCAACGGCTGGGACGGCGTCGTGATCGCCAGGACGGGTGCGGCGGACGCGACCAAGGAGATCGTCCTCTACGAGGCGAGCCGCTGAATTAAGACGCCCTATAGGAATCCGTGGCGCCTCCCGTAAAACATGAGTGCCAGCTGTGCTGATAAGTGACGGAAGCTATAATATCAAGGCATCACTGCGGCTTCGCTGCGTGTCATATAGGGAGCACTGACGTGACGTCACGCGCGCGCCATTTTTTGTTGCCTCATTCGGAGGGAGAGAGAAATAATATCTGGAGGAGGTTAGCCCAGCCTCCGGCTTGGCATGCGACTCCATGTAGGTGTATAAGTCGACCTACGACGTGCTTTGAATCTCGACTTACGAGCCAAACATGCTTCTTTGGAGATCAACAAGTGAAATCGCGTCTTTGTATATATTAAGGTGCACTAACCGAAAACACTTAACAGAGAAACATGATATTGACGCACTTCTACGTGCGTTGCATGTCATTAACGGCCACTCGATCCGCAACCGGGTAAATGATGCTAACACTTTCTTTTTCTTGACGTTGCAGGCTCTGCACAAGGACATCGCCAAATCGAACTTCCAGATAGTGGCTCACATATTGCCAGCCTATATTCAATTCTACAATTTCCTCCTGATGTATAGGTTTGTATACCTTTAAGTGGAATATAGTGTTTGCTTCTCGTTTTTCTTACTGCGCAATCAATCATCACATTTAGACAAAAATCGATGGGACTCAAACATACGCGCCTTTATGCGAAATAAGGTAAACTGATTAAAATAATAATTATAATTTTATCACCATCCCATTTGAAATGTGGTAATGACTGATACCATTGGGTTCTTTCGCTTTACCTTTAATGCAAAGCACCCTTTGGTATAGACGCATGAAAAAAGTATATCCTCATTAGTGGCACAATAATCCACAGCGCACATAAATTCTACTTGATGTCAGTCGCCTAAAAGCGCATTTCATCTTTCGGCAAGAGGGCCAAGTATTTTGGAATAAACGTAAGTTTCGTCGAAAAAGAAATGTCGGACCACTTAAAAAGCCTAGTTTCAGATAGTGTAGATAGCCTCCCTACAGTCTTTTGCATTCCAAATACGAGTGAATGCGTCGCGAAAAGCTCTGTAAAAAATATAGACGTTTTTAGTAACCAAGTTGAAAAAAAAATGTCACAGTTTCGCCCTAAGGGCGAAGCAATGAATGCGATAGCAAAACAGCAATGTCATACGAAGTAAGGTGAGCGACTTTGGTAGCAATATGAATTGTAGTAAACATGAGCTGATTAAGTAAGCAGGTGTGCTGCGGCGTAAGTAGACCGACATGACGAGAGACTCGATGACCACGAGAAGGCGCGTGTGAAACGGTGGTGTTGATGAGAAGCGCTTCCCGTGGGCAGCGCGTGCGAAGGGACACATCTGTAGCGCTGCACTGCCGATCCGGGCAGCATTGTATGTGTAGCGTGCGTTGGAAAATGTGGCCCGACTATTACTAACTGAATGAACAAGCGTGGTGTGAGCGCGCACAAACAAACATGAATAGCTCACACTGAATGACTGCAGACAACGACCGTCAAAACTCTGGCAGCAAGCGGATACGCCGCAGCGGCGAACGTACGTGCGGTCTATCGCTTCAACGGAAACTGAGCATATAAAGGTCAGAGCCGTGTGGAGATAAGAGACGGTGCGAGCGAGCGACGATCGCGGTTGTTGGCAGCGTAGAAGTGCGCCGCCCCCCCCCCCCCCCCCCCCCCCCGCTCCCTCCGGCGCTGGCTTACCGCTTCCTTGCTTGCGCGTGGGAGAGATAAGAGACTGTGCGGACGAGCGACGAGCGCGGTTGTTGGCAGAGAAGTGCCCCCCCCTGCTTCCTCCGGCGCTGGCTTTCCGCTTCCTTGCTTGCGCGTGGGAGATTGAGTGCGTTCGCTCTCCGTGATAGCGCGCGTCCCCGCACGCTTCCGCTGGGGCATACGGCGCGCGGCGAAGATTTTATCTATACGGAACCTCACGGCGACGCCGACGGCGACGGCGACGGCGACGCCGACGGCAGAAATCCGGTTGAAGTGTTCATATAATTGCTATCGCAATAAAGGATCAAGACAACGCCGGCACCTGGGCATCCATGCAGGCCCCCGTGATTACGTGGCGCCCGCGAAGGGCCGCAAGTCTCGGAGGCCATGCTCTGAAATCTACGGCATATCCGCTAATCGCCAAGCTGCTGTGTCGTCTGCTTACGTGCAAATGAAAGGTTGTTAATAAAAGCAAAATGAAGAATTACCAGCCCTGCAGCTTTGGCAGCAGTAGGACTGATAACCAATACAGCCAAAATGAAGTTTCGTTGCACTCAAACCTCCTTGGTTGCAGTTGACCTTTAAGAGTGTAGATACTACGGTGTGATATATCACGGTACAGATGTATGGGCTTCGTCTCATTACAATAAAAGAAGGTATGGGGAACAAATACTATGTAGTGCTAAATCAGTTTATGCGAATGGTGAGACCTTCTGACAACCAACGAGATCAGCTCCACTGAAATTCATAACCTGTGTTATTAACGACCAAATATTATTTTACGCTTGCAGTCAATTCAATTTTTTTTTCAATATTCATTTGTCAGAGCCTTATTCGCTCTATTTTTACAAGATTTTATTACATCGTAACTTTCTGATTTGTGGATCAACTTCACATCTACATGGGAATGAAGAACTCCTGGTCTCAGGATTTTACTGCATGTCTTTTTCCCACATGTGCATTGGTATCTTCTCTGGCATAAAATGAGTCTCTATAGTCTATAGTAAGGGGAAAAAGTGAAAGGCATCTTATATCAGGTCTTTGTAAATACCCACAATTAGGGCTTGGGAGAAGCATTAGCGTATTATTCCCTGTAACTTGCACCTACGGACGTTATAAAAGTACAATGGCACTGTGTGGTAAATTGCGCCAGTAGCACTTTCACATGATTAATTCCAGGATTTAAATAAATGCTAGGCCTATTCAGTTCTGAATGACTTGTCATGCTTTGTCACGGCCACTTGATCAAAACGCACAAGGTATTGTGCATTTCGATCGAGCGGTCGTGGTTCTGCTGACAAATGTTTGACTGTGACTCTACCTGTAGCCGCATTCGAGAGGCTCTTCGAACGGAGAACATTCACCGTCTGGACTGACGCGTGCTGCGTTCGTAATGCAGATACGTGGACTTCATCGTAGTGGAAACGCACAACTTCATTGTCCAAGGAAAAGCGTTCCCACCATGCATGTACGAGGCAGGCGGCACCATTGATGCAATTGACAAGAACCTGGTGAGCAATGGTTTTGAAAATCAGATGAATCCACACAAGCATTACGCTCATGATTATTGAATAATTATTTTGATATAAAATTTGGAGGACGCTTATAAGCTCCGCCTTTAAGAGTGGAACGCGCTAGCATTCAAAGATCCCCGACTGCTTCTCACGCTTCCCGGCAACTGCAGCTTATGTAACCGTAACGTTTATCGGGAAGCGCTGTCGGCGAACGCCGTGCACTATGGCGAGCTTTCTGGTTCTTTTTTGTTTTTCTGGTTCACGACGGAGACGAAGAAATACATGTATCCTCATCATATACAGTTTCGCTCTAAAAATTGACAGCGAATTCCACTTAGGGGCGGATTCAGAGTACCATGGGATGGGTATATGGGTATATGGGTATATGGACCTAATTTTTTCAGCGCATGAATTTCTTTAGCGCCACATTTACACCAAGACATATATCAACTGTCAGAATTGACGGCATGTCTAGAAAGCGGTGAGGGGAGGAGAAAGGTGGTGTTAGGCCTCTCGTGGATCCGCCAGTGCTCCCGCTCGTCGTTGTGGAGCAGCGAACGCTCGGATCAGGCATGACTTCTGGAAATTCAAATCTGTCAAAGAAAATCCTAATACTCCACAGGCGGGGATCACAGCGAATAGTTGTCAAGCGCAGTCGGCGAAAGCGACACCATGTGCGCTGTCTTCCGACTAGATCCCGCGAGGTGCAATGCATTTGATTGATCCCTTGTGGGTCTATTAAGGCGCCCATATTGAGAGACCCTCCGGTCGCGACCGCCTTTCTCGCCAGGTGGATGTCCTGAACATCGTCCAGAAAGGAGCGCGACAAGTCTTCGAGAAGCTGTTGCCGACCGTGTCGACAGTCGGCAAGAGGTACAACTTTTTAGACGCCCACGCAACGAAACTCGGCGACCTCGTTTCCAGCCCCATCCCCGATGACGAACCCCTCGTCAGCGTACGTATACGAAAACTTACAAGAACCAAGCGCATCTTACGAACCACGCAGAAAATGCGAAAGAACTAGGAGTGGATATAGGCAACTATATATAAGCCTGCAGGAATACAACCCTTGATCATATTCATAATGTCAGGCCAAAGGAAGACGTTCGATCTCGGAGCATTTGCTGTAATTTCAAGACGTGACGTGTGCGTGCAACGCGAAAAAAAGAAGTTTCCGAAGTCATGACCCCCGTTGCACGAAACTAATGTCTCGCCAAAAAAAAAACATGCTTACAATCACGTCGACCCATATTCATCTAGGACTGTGACGATATGCGCAAAAATGAATTGAGAAAGTGTAAGTTAAAGGGTTGTTTCGTAAGAAAGTATAGCTGACGTTCCTCATTACTGAAATGTAATGGCGTAACGACGTGGCGACAAAATGGTAGAGTACAGCTTGTAGAAATATAGGGGGATGCCAACGGGCGATACGCCTCGGAACACCACGCACCGCTGTTTCAAGTTTCAAGTTTCTTGAATTTCATTTACCATTCATTCACATGCACATCTTCCGGCACCCAAGAATATTGTTCAGGTTTCCGCGTGACAAGGCGACAACCAGGGTCCGGTTCAAACTCGAGGGAGCGATCGATGACAACAGCGTGTTCACTCGGAAATAATTTATTACGCTTGAATTAACAGGTTAGAGAACATCACCGAAAAACTCTTCGAAAAGAATGCACTAGGTAAAGATGAGTTTATGACTTACCTTCTTAAGTAAACAAAGTTTCTTACGGAAATCGCAACTCTGGCGCTTCAGTCTACGAGAGCTGTAAGTTCGGAGGTTCGGCCAGCATGCTTGGAAAGTACATGGATTTGCCTAAACTTCGTGCTTCTGGCTTCTAAACGGCTTTATAAGTTTATAAATTATTTTCAACAAGATACGGCGTTGTAAATGCAGCAATTACCAATGTTTATGCATGTGTGCAGAAACGTATTGCCTTCATGCAACAATTTCGAAATATGTCACTTTAATGCCTCATATGGAACAGTACACAATGGTATAATAGACACCCGTTACTAAGGTAGCCCTAAGTTTAGCATGCCGAAATTGGTAATTGTCTTTGTTAGGATGTAATAAAGCAAAGTTTGGCGAGAAATTAACAAAGAGAACACCCCTATAATTAGAAAATGGTCATATGGAACAAATTTCGCAATATTTTGTTTTTGTTTTTCGAAAGAAAGTGCATTACGTGTCGCATGGTACGAATGTTCATTATTGCTTAAGTATAACCTTTGGGAAAAATAACCCGGAAAGATTCGAATTCTCGTATAGTATATATTTAGAAAAACACCGATTCGCCCACCACTACCGCCATGACACCCGCGTTTCCTATATAAAATAACAACGCATTTACAACTGCCACCTTCCTGGACTTTCGAAAAATATAAAACCGGAGAACAGAGAGCTTTACGGATGACAACAGCGGTAATAGAAATTACTTGCTGCTTGATGCCAGTATGCGATCTCGTTATTGCATTGTACGCAGCTCTGCCGAAAGCTGCATGCATCTGGCACGTATTGGAAACTGGCATTTGAGAACAAGACCAAATGCGACGCTGCATCCGACGGCAGTCGTGGGTGGATTGGCTTCGAGAGTGCGAGGTCCGTGAAGCTCAAGGTACGCACTTGAGTCCTGACATCTATACTTATCGCGCTAAAAGGTAGACGAAGACCCAACTATGGGTTTGATTCGTCAGTGCGGCTAAACAAATAAAAAAATATGGCGGAAGTCATCGGATCATGATTATCAAAGTAAAATCGACAGATTCCGGTAGGCCTGCTGAGATATGCTGCTGAGAACACTTATTGGTTAGGTCGCTCTGCTAACGCTATGAGGCATGTGGGCGCTCTGACTTTGCACTGCCTCGCGAATCAACCAGTATTACAAGCCACATGAAAACTCTTGCGAGGACATATATCGTGCACATACACATACATACATACATACATACATACATACATACATACATACATACATACATACATACATACATACATACATACATACATACATACATACATACATACATACATACATACATACATACATACATACATACATACATACATACGATGGTTCAGGCGACTTCTACGAGGACCAGTTTCGGCTCGGGAACGCCAACAGCCCGCGGCCCCTTACGATGCGGACCGTCAGTGGGCTCTACTCGAGGGACCGTTCCACCGGGCGCCCGTGCAGCAGCTAAGCCTCACTAGTCCCACCAACGATCCGGCACCGCGTTCGATATTGGCAAGCTGCAGCGCCGTAAGTCACCGCAGCTCGTCGTTGAGTGTCCGCCTCGGCTGCGGGAGGTCGCGGGTTCGAATCCAGGCGGCCACCGGTTACCCACCGGAATACAAATCGAGCACAAGCGACCCCCGGCCAGACGCCCGGCTTTCTTCAGGGGTGCTCGCTTGGGAGAAGCTCCGCTAACCCCGCCGTCCCCGTCGGGGGATTAGTTTCGAACAACCCTGCAGCCTGCAAAGGTGGTTACAACCCGGCCTGCGCGGCTCAACCTCGAGTGATGCATCGATGCGCTGCCCACTGAGCGCGCATTCCCGCACACTGGTAACCCCCCCCCCCCCTACCCAGGGAGGGGCCCACAGCTCTCGCGCCTGTACACGTACTACGCCACAATCACCTGGACCGTACACGACCGTCTCCTGGAGAACTTCAACAACCGCCCTACCCTAAGCACCGTGAAGAACGACGTCCCCGTTAAGGTCTCCAAGATCGCCATCAACCAGCTGGAGAGGCTTCCCTCCGACAACGGCAAGTTGGTCTTTCAATGCACGGCCCTACCTACGCGCAAGCCACCAAGGCAACCATCGCGCTTGGTTCCATCTTCGAGGACACCTGCACGAGCAACGCCCAGCGCGAGCCTCGCGGGGCCTCGTGAAGCGAGGGCCGCTACCCCTACAAGCTATCCGAGCCCGTGAGCCTAAGTCCAAGCACCTGACCTGACATACATACATACATACATACATACATACATACATACATACTACATACATACATACATACATACATACATACACTACATACATACATACATACATACATACATACATACATACATACATACATACCATACATACATACATACCTACATACATACATACATACCTACATACATACATCTACATACATACATACATACATACATACATACATTCAGAGATTAGCCAGTCATTCGACGCTTTGTGCGGTATATAAAAGCAAAATTATTGCTTCGCTGGTCTTCGCTATATCATGCCGGTATTCTCTTCACCTGATTACCCTTTGGCCTCTTAGGCCTCGGGTCGTCCCTGTGAATAAGCATTTTCTTAAGGACAAATGAATTAATTAATTAAATAATTATTTATTTATTAATAATTCAATTGTTTATGCGGGCTGGACCTAAGCGCCTTAATTCCCGTGTGTGCTTGCAAGCACGCTCAAACGAAAGTAGATGTACATTTCATTTGGTGTTCTCGAACCACTGGCGGCGTGGCGGATCCAGAGAGGGGTAGGGGGGCTGAGATCCCTCAAACACCCGCCGAGACATGCTGGCACTTCAGCGGTGATAAAACGTGATGCAGTGTGCCCCCACCCATTCACGGTATTTTTCAATAAGGGACATCTGTACATCCTCCTCTCCAGTTTCCTGACGCTGCCCTGGATCTGGAAAATGACAAACATTTACCATAACTAAATTCAAGTTTATCGCATATAATGAAAAAGAGGGCAAACTTGTGCACACACAGAAGGTCCCGAGGTTAATAAATTAACGGGGACTTCGCGAAAGAGTATATGGCTGTCTGAGCATCTGCGATTAAGGAGCCAAAGTTTATAATGCGCGCAACTTCCTCTTGTGCGCAGACAGAGCTGGTAAAGAAGAAACGCCTCGCGGGGATCGCCGTGCTCAACGTGGAGCAGGACGACCGGTCTTCCTGCACGAGCGACAGCAAGCCATTCCTGCTTGGCGCTGTGTACCGTGAATTGCGCCCGCCTTCCAGCTGACCAGTGGCGCAGATGTCCACGGTAGCTCTTCGGCGGAAAAGCTTGTCGGCACAGGGCCACCGTCCTCGAGAAACGGTTCTCCGCTGACCAACGTGTGCGATTTGTAGAACTTGGCTTTTATGCGGGGTTAGGGATTCTCGCTTACTTTGTTTGTGTTTGTTTCTGTTTTGTTTTTCAATGTGTTTTGTGACAATGCTTAGCAGTTGGTATGCAATTTGTTAGCAAAATATACATTCATTTGTGCTGCACGAGTGCATGTGTTTTCATCGCCACGACAAAAAGAAAAAGAAGACGTAATATCGCGGCGCTCTTCCTCCTTGACCGACTGTCTTCCTTGGTGGTGAACGAAAACCGAAATAAAGTAGGTCACTTCCCCCATCCCACCTTCTCCCCTCTTTTTCCGACTTCATTATTTAGCCTCTGTTCGTTTCATATACGGATCAATAAATATATTTTCCATAAAATATGTTACTTTACAGTGGATACTAAGCATATTTTACCCAAAAACTACTGACAAAGAGGGATATTGCACGAATGTTGGGTCGAACGGAATCGTCCACTGCATCGATGCAAGAGAGTCTCACCGGAAATTCGTTTCGTTCATTCATCAGCATTCAGTACACTTCATCGTGTTTTTTGTTCGTTATTCTCTACAGAGTCATTTTGGCGGAATTTTAGAGAGCCAGCCCTAAGGGGGCCCACCTTCCCGTTTTCTACATTTTAATACAAAATAATATAAGGATGGAAACTACAGCACAAGCATCAATATCGGACGGCTGGTATCACTTTTTTTTCGTCTATAGTGTGCAGAAATAATACAAGTGATCGCACCATGAGCGAAGCAGCGTTTGTATTTTAGCAAAGTACGATCTTACGCTAGCTGTGGCGCGCGAAAGGGTAGGAAAGGAAAAAAATTTTTGACTTTCACGTGTTTCGTTCTACTAGATTTTAAGTTTGTACTACTACGTTCTACTAGATGTTAAGTCTTGTACGTCCACTCCGTTTATTTTGATTGCGATAGAAATTATATGCACACTCCAAGCGCAATCAATCGCCGTCACCGTCATCGTCGTCGTCGCCCTGAGGTTCCGTATAAAGTCCAACGGCGATTGCGCTTGCTCACGCCAGCGTTTTGACAGTGCTTGTCTGCGGTCTTCGGGTGTGTTTGCTTGAGCGCGCTGACACCATGCTTGTTAATTCAGTTAGTAAGCGAATGTGTCCAAGTTTATGCAGCCCATAAAACTACTACCCTCACTCCGTATACTCTACTAGTAAATTTGCTATCGCAATTGATGCTTCGGCTTTCGAGCGAAACTGAGACTTTTATTTTACTTGGTAAATGATACGTGTCACAGACCCTGTGAACGAGGCGCAGACGCCGGACCAAATTCCAAAGCCGACTTATCAGCTTCCGAAAATAATCCCACGAAAGCAAGGACAATTAAGAATGGGCCCTCTGGTGCGCCAGCGAACGCCGGTTGTTGTTCAAAGACCGAGTCAGAGCCCAGAGTTGTCGAAACAAACAAAATATATTCTTTACACAAGGCAGTTACACACACACATGCACACTTAGGCTAGACACAACACAATACAATTCAGATGGGTATTCACAAAACACAGGAAAATAAGTAACGACAAGCACTAAGAGTCAACACGTAAAGTACAAAATGAATAGGAACACTAAGTGTCCAATCGTATTCACCGTGCTGGTCCTGGAGTCGGATGATCTCGGCGTAGCTCGGGGCAAATCTCGAAGAAGGAACTTCTTCCGGAAATGCAGACGCTCGATGAACTCGTCGACTAGCTTGCCGGGGAATCCCCTTTTTCCGCAGACGCTCGGTCTTCACGTTACATCACTTCACCGGTGCGGACTGAACTCCACTCCTGATCCTCGCACGGCGGTTATATAGCTTCCACAGGCGTTCTCGAACCTTCCTTTCGGAGTCGTGCTCTCGTAGCATGGCCAAAGCCTGGGAATCTTCTAGACTCTTCTCGCACCTTCGACCGCCGCCGTCGGTCGTCGTCGAGGGGGGGGAGGGTGATGACTCATCCCGTTGGCGCACGCTCACGCTGTAGCAATCTCTCGACTCGCCGGGTGAGAAGTTGTCTCGGCGCGCGCGTGTGCTCTTTCTCTCCCTCCAGTTAACGTCGCTTCGTCGATGCTCTTTCTAGACGTCTAGGCGCCGTTCGCGTTGCTGTTTAAGGAACATGTGCTCTCACCCTCTGTTTAAGTTGCCGCGGGGCCGGCGTGTTCTTTCGCTGGCTTGCGTGACACGAGGCGCGCGCTTGGATTACGCGCTCTTTTGTGACAATACGTTACAGTGATAGGTGGCCTGTTAGGACCTTTGCGCATGCACGTCGTATTCCGTGAATTACTGTGGTGGTTGCCCCCGGTGACTGTAATATGCACCGTAATTACGTAGAAACATGGCAACGCCATGCAACGCAAACCACTCGCTTCGATCTGAATTCGCTCTTGTTACTGGCTCTCCGCTCTGACAGCAAGAAATAAGTGGTAAAATCCATCATCGCTTAGTCTCATCTGACGCTGAGGGCAAATCATTAGGTATCATTTGTCGTTATGATTTAGATAACTTGTTTGTTTTGATGCTGCTACGACTACCGAAGCGGTGCCGAGCCATACAAGTGGTTTCATGTCAACTTAGCAGATGGCGCCACAACATTAGCGCTGGTGATGCGTTGACGATGTGGAACGCTTTAAAAGCCTAATTGTTCACTGCAGCAATAATTTGCTACACCGCTCTAGCACGGTTCGCGATGGCCGCTGAAAGGGCGTCGGAAAAATCTCCGGAGCGCTACAGGTCAAAGATCGAGTATTCTCCGAAAGAAGCAAGGTTAATTTTATTGATAGGTAAGTAAAAACTAATTTTTGTTTGACAAGTTAATAGGGTGGCTTCACCTTGCCTAGGCGTCTGCCACGAGCCCTTTTGCTCTGGCGGTGTCGTCGGCCGTCAAAGATAATAAATTTTGAACATTTAAGTCAGATCTAAGAAGGCGGAACAGTGTTTCTAAGGTTCTTTTTCGCAATTCAGCTTATCTTTGACAGACAATGAAAGAATGATCTAATGTTTCATGTTGCCCGCAAGAGGGACAGTTCAGTGAGGGAACCAGACCAGCTCTGTGCAGGTAAAAAATTTAGAAATGGAGTTCGGCGGCGTAGTCTAGTGATAGCGACTTCAAGTGCTCGCGTTTGACCGAGTTTACTATTCCAATAATGTGACAAGTGCTGAAAATCTGAGGAGTTTGTTAAAGAAGGGGCGTGAAATTCACGCCGCGTGATGTGTCTCCGAAATCCATAGCCCCTATGATAAAAGCTGAAGCCGGTAGGATTTGAACGACCGGGCCATTCACGGACGCTTTCGCCAACGAATCAGCCATTTCGTTTAGGAATAGGCCCTTATGCCCTGGTACCCAACCCAATCTAATCAAAGCTAAGTGAGGGGTCGCTAACGATCTGAAAGCTCGCAAAACCAGGGAATTATCGGAAGCCGTGAGTGAGGAACACAGAGATAGAGAATCCGTCACGACCACTGTGGAACGTGTTGATTTATTTAGTTTACGGAGGGCTAGAACTACAGCTAAAAATTACTGCTAGAAAGACAGGTACGAAGTCTGGGAGGCGAAGAGAGGACGACCAATCAAGAATAGGAGAAAATATTCCAATTCCACACTTCTCTTCATTTTGGAATGCGTCAGTGGCAAATAACTGTCGTGATCAGAACGTGCAAAACGTAATCATTTACGATAGAGCTTAGCATGCGGTAAGATAGTGCCTTCGCATTTTTACGGGAAAATATCATCGTACTGAATTTAAATGGAATTGGTGTTGCAACAAACAAAACTCGCCTCACGGATTTGGACGTTTAACTGATCTAGGAGAGTTTGAATAAAAATAATTTGTGGTACGTGGAATCGCGTCCAGTACAAACCAAGAAACAAGTCCGGCTGGGAGATAAAAACTGTTTGTGAACGCCTTATAGACGTCGTTCAGGGCGAAAGCATCGTTGTTGTTGTAGTCACCTTCCTCTTCGTCTGTATCTTCAGCTGGTTCTGGCGGCACAATCACAATATAAAATGTCCTCTTCTACGTTTGCTGCACTCTCGACTGCGTCCAGAGCATCGCGCAAGCGAAAGAACGGCTTCCTTTTGAAGAAAAACTCTTGTATCCATGCTGGAACACAACTAAAGAAAAAGCGCCGATTTGTAACTGCTAACGCTCACTGTACTGTATATCTAGTACACCAAACTTTGAATGCGTGTTCCGTTCTTTGAAATAGGATAGGATAGGAATAAACTTTATTTGTCCTGCGGTTAAGGCTGTTGGTGCCCGGTGCTAGGCTGCCAGGGGTCCATCGCCGGAGAAAAATCTTTCGAGATCCTCGGCAATGGCCCTGGCCCGCTGGACGGCCCACTCCTGGTCCTCGGGTGCCTCGCTGAGGAGGGCGGCTTGCCACCTCTCAGCGAGGCGCCCCGCTTCAGAGGGTCCTGCTGTTATCTTCCCCCTTCCTCTTGGTCCTCCTTCTTCAGGTCGTTGACATTCCCAAAGTATATGGGCCATATCAGCCCGTTCGTGCTCGCACCACGGGCAGCCGGGCGACGGGTGCAGCGCGGGCCACAGGCGGTGCAGGTGATAGGGGTTGGTTCTTTGAAATAAAGCCGCAGTTTCGACAGTTTGTTTCTTGCACGCTCAACATATGTGCTAAAAACTGTAAAAAGTACAACGCAAATATAGAAAGCTGGCGAGAAGAAATAAATTAAAAGCGAGTACGCGTCCCAATTCGTCACGAGTCCTCAGTTTTGCTGGAACTGGCACTGGCATGAATCCGCATGATCGTTTTAGATATGGATTAAACAGTAGATTGAATCCTGTGTTAGGGTGTGTGTGCGCGTCCTTTGGGTACAAGAAACGGAAATAGTCAAAAGTAAATATTCAGCTGTTCAAGAGGTAGGGATGGTAGGGACAGTAGGGATGTGAAACTAAGTGTATTAGTTCTAGTACAGTGGGCACTAATGGGCTAAAATTCATCGCAGGCATTGTGTTGTGGATCTTCTCAGTACAATGATCCAATAAAAAGCTAGGATGTTCGGATGTTTCCGGAACAACAACAGGATTTTTTGTGTTGTCTGGGGACGTTCTTCTTGGCAAGGCGCGGAAATAAATACATCGAACAGTGAAGAACGATTCATAGGAGAGCCGATTTTTGCAACGCTATTCTGTGAAAAGATGGCGTGGAGAAAGTGCAGTCAGGTCCCAGTTCTTTTTTTTTTTTTTTTTTTCCATTCGTCACGAACAACGAGTGAGTCTGAGTTGGGGGCGTTCTATGTAAGTATGAGGCTCGTCGCCCTTTGGACCACGGATCCCCTTTGTAATGCTTATGTGGCACATCTACTGTCGGAATTTGTTGTTGAATTTCTATTCTCTTCTTTTCTTTTCCTTTTTCTGCTGTGCTGAAGGTACGCCGCACCGTACATCATAATGAATAAAATAACGAAGGTTCTCATATAGGCCGCACATCGTAGTACTACATTTTGAGTCAGAGCGTTGGCTTGGCGCATAGTTAATTTTGATTCATATCTTAATATTTTTTTATCAAAAAGCAATCAGTGTGATATCTATCATTTGGTTTCTCAATACAGTTTACCAAAAAGGTGAGACTGATGCGTGCCCTGCCGGGTATCTTGACTGATTATTCAGAATGTGTGTTTCCTACGCGCACCACAAGGAGTCGCCGGCTTCTGGATCATTCGAAAATGGCAGCGACTAGGCGGCTGGTGAAAGTGAGTCATTTTCCTCCATCTAACTGCATTTAACGCGTTCGTAACGTTACGACAACGCGCTTGCCGTGGCATTGTGTGCAATGAACTTATGTATTTATCGGTTTCGTTTTCCTTCACCTTCGAAAAGAATTTCTCTTTGCGTTTTCCTGTTCGCGGCGCCTCATAAAGTAGGCCTAGACATCGCTATCAAATCGGTGGGCCGCACCGCCTCTTGGATCGGAAGTTTCTCAACCTAACACTTAGAGCCCTTCCTTGTCACGGGCTTTTGTTTGTAATATGGGCTATATTACCGCGCGTTTATGTGCTATTTATGTTTTAAAGCTTTTTTCTGCAACAATACTTGCTCTGTCATTGAGTTAAATGTCGGTGAAGAGGTTCAGGTAGCTGTTGCGGACGAAGGATTTGCCGGTTGTATATTTTTGTATTACAGTCTGTAATTAAAAAGAACAAATTCACCGCAGGTGCACAGTTTGCATCTCAATAGGTTTGGATCTCGGAGAATTGCCGTTTGGGTAGACGCATTTTCGGTTTTGGTGTTGCCAGTGTCCCACACTTGCGATAGAGACAGCGCCTAACCTGACATCGCTCTGAATAAATGTAATCATCATTGACGACTCACAACCAGATCTTTTTCTAGTTTCTTAGAACTGACCAATATCTTTCTTTTCTTGATAACAACCTGATCTACCGTGTGTAAATTCACTGGTTAGTAAACAAGTTCACACGTCGTCAAGGCGCGCGCGTCATTGATCCGTGTCGCTTAGAAAAGGCAGTATTCCTTCGAGATACGCAAGATTTCGCATTCACGTCTTCGCGTACTGCCGTTTCACCATGCGTTGCGATCTGGCCGGTAAGCACCGGCGGCTGACGCCTTCGGGGCGTTGAGCTTGCGCTAAATATAAACGCCGCCCGCCGTGTCTCAAAGCGGAGTTTTTGCGCTGGGCATGGCTTGGCTTTCTCGTTTCTCAAGTCGATTATGAGTAACTCTGCTTGTTGAGCTCTGTTCCTCTTCTTGACTTTTAGTGCGCGTGCTATCGTACAAAGCAAGGCTCTGTCGTTTAGCAGTCACATAGGTGCTTATTCGTACTACCTTTGGCTACAAGAAATTCGAAAGTGCTTACCATCCATACGAACGAAGCTGTTCCAACACTTTTTTCCTCATTCAATTGATCATTGGAACTCTTTACCTAACGCTTCAGTAGACTTCCTTTGATGCTTTTGAACAGTGTCTATTAACACTGTAACCCCTCCAGCTTGGGTGCCCCTGCTTCTGCCTGCAGTATTTGTAAGTAAAAAATAAACTTGCATCACTGAAAGTGAAACAGTAGTATGTATATGATGTTTCTTTGAATTGGGATTGAGTCACGTTAGCGTGTCAGAAATGCAGCGTGGGAGAAGTACCCTTCTAGTAAGCCGAAAAATGTCTAATAAATATAAAGCGGCAATCAGAAGCAAAGCTCATGAAAGTGTTTGACAATGGTCTGTCAGCTTTGTGAAGACATTGAGACGAAGGCCAGCGTAATGTAATGATTCTGTTCCAATGCCATTCTTTTCCATGCTTTGCCAGCTGCCCAAGTAGCCTTGGTTATCACCTTGACCGGCTGGCCGTCAACGGCGGGCAATAAGAACAATAAGAAAGGAATCCTTAAAACATATCTGTCAGTGTTAGTCCAGTGCGCTCTGAAATGGGAACACACGAGTGCCTGGCTTGCACTCTGTGCATCCTCCACAAGTGCAAATGTGTCAATGCATTGCACACTTGCTCCAAGGTGAACCAGTGCCACCTAGCACAAATCATCTGTTGCAGAAGCCCCTCTTAAGCCTTTACATACAAAGGATGAGTCTCACTCGTCCAGGTGTTTCAAAATATTCCAGTGACGAGTCCTGCTCGTCCAGGGAATTCCTTTCGTCCACCGAATGTCATGAACAAGTGGTAGTTGCCTCATTAATTTGGTGTGAATGGCGCCAGATTCCTGAAAAACTAAGTTATTTTGAGGGTGCAGTTGGCAGAAACAAAGTCAGAAACAAAGATGGAGTCTGGCACCTCCAGCTTTAAAAAATTGTAGTGGGGAGCGAGGCAGCTACAGTGAGGACAACTGCCATTTCAACGCCAGAATTGGAGGGTTTTAGATGTGCGTTCACCTGAAGTACACAATTACATGGAAAGCTCTAGCGAGTCATGTTCACAGCTTGAACTTAGCTAACTATTGCAAGGAAGATTTAAAGCCTCTTATGTGACCTCCCTCACATGGACGCAGCTCAGCAAAATAAAATGCTTTGCTGCCAGCACCACTGCTATTTTCTTTCTACGTCATGCCAGCACTAACACGTTGCACGGTGGATAGCAAAAACACGCTTGACTTCCTTTCCAAGAAACATCACACTTCATAGACTTCTAGACTTTGTGGCCTTGCCTGTCTGCACTAAAAGAAAATGAATTGTTGACAGTAGAAGGTACAGAAAATAACAAATGAACTGGTTATATTGCAATAATGAAGGCGTTCACAATGAATCAACCGTAAGAAATTCTGGAAATGTAGTGGTTTTCTGAGGGGAAAAAAAGCTGGCACAGAACGGGTTAGTGTGCAACAGGAAGATTCGCCGATGAGCCAGGGTCACACATTCACTTTGACAGTGAATTGCTGTACATGTCGGCGCTGTGGCGACATGTCACCGTGAGGTCGCAGGTTTCACAGTACTTTTTTTGACCATTGTGACCCAGTAAAGGGTATTGAAAAAGTTGTCTTTAGTTCTTTTAGAATAGTGACAATGTGACAATTCTTCACCAATAAAAATTTAATTAGGAGTGAGCTGGTGAGGGAACTTCAAGGTGGTGTTGCCAGCCATCTTTCATGCTTCCACGTTTTTTTTTTTTTTTTCTCTATAGCAGTAACAGTAGTAGTTTACTCACACAGCTCAAATTATTAACTTCTTCTTATGATGAACTTTACAAAGTCCTACCATTTTTAACTGTGTTCATCCTGTGCAGGATGAGCAAAAATTGTACAAGCCTTTATTCACATTGTCTGGTGTACTGAGTTCATTTAAAGCTACATGAAAAATAGCTGCCCAGTCCGATTCTACAGATGCGAGCTCTGACACGCTGTTTTTCATTGGAGCTGCTTATTGCCTGTACAAGTCTTGATGGTGCATACTGAAGTGCATCCTCAGAAGCAAAGCTGTGTCAAATAATGACTTTGTGAAACACTGCACCAACATGTTGCGCTGTTTATCATTTTTTCTTCATAATGACTTGCACAGCACCTTACTATAAATATGGCCTCATACCTCTGCATAAACTGTTTTAATTGTTCCATTTACTGTAAAACTAGAATCTCATAGCCCGAATGCTTCTTGATAAAAGCGTATTGTGCATGCATGTTGCTATAAACATTGTGGCATTTTTCTGGCATTGCATATCACATACTTCGCTTGTAATTTTTACATGGTCTAACATTCACAAAATTTTCTAATTGGGAAAAGGAAGGGGCCATGATGTACCTATCAGGATAGTTGGTGTGTATATCTTTCGCTGCAAAAGTATTTACTGTTGCTTGGAGTTTGCACATAAGACAAGCAGCTAGTGTTACAGCACCTTTTATCACTTTTAAAAACGTCTCTTTCAATACATTGTGATTGAATTGGCAGCAGTAAAGTTGGGGAGAGGAGTACCTCTAATGTATGTTAGTCTCACTTATTACATTTGTTTTTCATGTTGACTGGGTGGGCAGTACAGCTATTCTGAAGTCATTGAATGCCACAAGGCAGCAGCGGTGGGCTGTGAATTATATCATGCGAGAGTTTGTATTGTCATTGACAGTGATTGGTTGGAAACATCTTTGTGCTGGTAGGCAGTGCTCTGTTTGTTCTCGTTGTTCATACTAGTTCCTTGCATACTGCAAGATATTGGTTATCACACACTATAAATAATTCCATTGGTGCTTACGTTTATGTGTTGTTTGTTTTCAGGAACTTGCAGACATCCGGAACTCAGGAACAAAATGCTTTCGAGACATCCAAGTGGATGAAAAAAATATGCTCACATGGCAGGGATTGATTGTACCTGTGAGTATTGTGCAGCTGTTGTAATGGCCCCTTTTTTCCCAGTGTTGTTAACAGTGCAACAGGGACCTCTGCACTACAGATCGAAGGGTGGAATTGGCAGTAATTCATTTTATGCTGCTGTTCATATTTTACAGCAATATCAGAAACTGATATCTGTAGCCTTAGGTTGTAATGGAAGCCAGGGGCAGGCTGAAAAAAAAAAGGCTGTTATTGGTCAAAGCTTGACATCCTCCGCAACTTCTGCATGTCACCTTAACTATTATGTTAATCAAAAGTTCACTACCCGCCGTGGTGACTTAGCAACTATAGCGTCAGGCTTCTAAGCACGAGGTCGCATGATCATATCCCGGCCTCGGCAGTTATATCTCGATGGGGTGAAATGCAAAAATGCCCTTGTAATGTGCATTACCTGCACATTGAATGAACTCAAGTAGTCAAAATTTATTCGGAGTCCCTCATTACGGCATGCCTAATCGGATCGTGGTTTTGGCACATAAAACCTAAGAATTTCATAAAAATTGAGCTAAGTCTTCTTCTTTCTGGGATTTTACATGCCAAAACCAGTTCTGATTATGAGGCACGCCGTAGTGGAGGGCTCCGGAAGAATTTCGACCACCTGGGGTTCTTAAACATGCACAACAATGCAAGCACACAGGTGTTTGCATTTCGCCTCCATTGAAATGCGGCCGCTGCGGCCAGGATTTGATCTCGTACTAATTTAGCTAATTAAACTTAAATAATTTGTGCAAGATGAATAACATACTCATTACTAGCATGAAAAATGCCCGTCAACATACTGTGAGCTGTTCGCATAAAGCCATCCTTTTTTTGTGTGTCTGTGTATTTTTTAATTCTTAGTGACATTTACTTGGGACAGCCAGTACACACTGTGCATGATGTGAAACATGTAAACCGAGAAAAAGATGTCAGTCCATTTTACTTTTTCTTGTGGTCTGCATTGCTTACACAAACACTACCCGCATTTGTCCTCAACCAGTCATGTGTTTCTGGTCTCTCACAGCATACCAGTATAAAAGACTCATAAATGCAATTGATAAGTCGAAATGAAAATGAACATGTGTGTATGTGTGTGCTTGCACGCGTGCATATAGCATTTCTCATACATCGTGTAGATTGCTTACGCATGAAAGTTTGCGTGTAAATATTGCACCTAACCCATAATGGCAAAGTAGACCAACAGTGTAGGTCTTTACAAAAATACAGAATGCTCTCAAATCCGGCAGCGTGTGAAAGCTTAGGGCACAAACAATCGGCATAATTCGCTTTGCTAAAAAACGTGTTAGTATAAAGAAAAATTGTGGGATTTAACATTCCAAAGGTGCACAGTGGGCTTTGAGAGACTCCATAGTCTCCGACTTCGGATTTTGACCATCTGGGGTTCTTTTAACGTGCACTCAAAGCATGACACATGAGCTTTTTTTTTATACTACCGCATATGAATGCGGCCGCAGTGGTTAGAAATCGAATCCATGTCCATGTACTCAGCAGCGCAATTCATAGCCACTGTGGTGGGTACATACTAGCCTCTGAAACACATCAATGAAATCAATTTCCTTGATTGCTACAGTAGTCTTCTGCCTGCAAGATTGTGTCAATTCGTCTGCTGTTAAAATTATGAATGATTGGAAAGCATGAGCATGGTTGAGAGCTCTTGAACATGGTTGGATGAGAGCCAATTTAACCAATGCTTAACCCTTTAAGATGCTGTGTACACAATTATGGGCACCAAGAAAGTGCGTCAACAGCAATAGCAGTGATGAAAGTAATGGTTCTTAAAATGTGTCGCCTACATCTTGAAACTGTTCTGATTGGAATCGTGTTGCAAGTTTGAATAATGGGATTAAAATGTTTGAATAAAACGAATGGGAAGGTACAGGGTTGGGTGTACTTGCTCAGTGCCAGTATGTCGTATGTAGTGGGTGTACTCCTTTCATTGTTTTTCAGTGTGTTACAACAGGCATAATTTTCAAATGCCTGGATGGGTGCTTTTGAAGCCTGCTAGACATGAAATAGTTGATGTTCTCATATGTAATGTTCGTGTAGTGAGCTTTCACATGGAGACCATGTTCTGTAAGCTTGACTAAACTTACTAAAGAATTGAAAATTCTTAATCTGTTCTGCAGCTGTATGCTTTTTATAATTCCGAATATGCAAGAAATGCAGTGAAACTAAGTTTTAGTCAACCGAATTCATTGGCGTCTGAAAGGGTTAATAGATGGTAGACTACGAGGTCTGTTAGAAAAGTATCAGACTTTTTTTTTTTTTTTTTTTGCGAACGCTTGATGGGTGTGAAACAAGCGCGCTTGCATCAGCTGACCTTGAACCTTCGTGTGCATGCGGACATTTTTTCCCGCCTGCCAATAACGTCAGTCGCTAGGACGCAGCGTTTGAGTGAGGTAGTGCGCAGTGCTCTCGTCAGTTTTTTTATTGCAAGAAAAATGACGAGCGACTGGAGCAGCGTTACTGCATCAAATTTTGCCAGAAACTGGGCGACAGCCAAGTGGAAACCATTCGGAAGATTCAGACGACTTTCGGTGACGATGCTATGAGCAGCACACAGATTAAGGAGTGGTACAACCAGTTGAAAGACGGCCGCACATCGGTGGAGAGCGAGCCACACACTGGTCGACCATCAACATGCCAAAATGACCAGGTCATTGCCGAAGTGAACGCTCTGGTGATGCGGGACCATCATGTGAATATCCGAGAAGTTGCGGAAGAGGTGGGCATCGGCACTTTTTCTGCACATTCCATTATGACCAAAGATTTGGCCATGAAGAAAGTTGCGGCGAAATTCGTGCCGAAGCTGCTCACAGGACATGCTGGATTCCACAAACAGTGACCCCGACTTCATGAACACCATAATCACTGGTGACGAGTCTTGGGTGTACGGGTATGACCCGGAAACCAAATCCCAGTCGTCACAGTGGAAGCATTCCACGTCACCAAGACCGAAGAAGGCCCACCAAGTGCGCAGCAACGTCAAAGTGATGCTGACTGCTTTCTTTGACTCCCGCAGTGTGGTACGCCACAAGTACGCACTAGTGGGTCAAACAATCACCAAAGAGTACTACAGGAATGTCCTCTGTCGCCTACGTGACGCTGTGCGGCTCAAGAGACCGGAGTTGTGGTCAACAGGAAATTGGCGCTCCTGCACATTCCTTGCACGTAATTCAGACTTTCTTGGCGAAAAACCAGACTCCTGTAGTTCAACAGGCTCCTTACTCTCCTGATATGGCCCCCTGCAACTTCTGGCTGTTTCCTAAAATCAAGAGGCAATTGAAAGGAGCGCGATTTCATACAAGAGAGGACATAATGGCTGCAACAACAGCTGAGCTAAACTCCATTCCGAAAAAGGCCTTCTCGGAATGCTTCCAACAATGGCAGCACCGCTGGGAGAAGTGTGGAGTCCCAAGGAGACTACTTAGAAGGTGATAAGGTTTCCAACGCTCTTGTTATGGCAGTTTTTTTTCTTCGGCCAAAGGTCGTATACTTTTCTAACAGACCTCGTATGTACCTTGTAAAGAGGCAAGAGGCGATCCTTCGAGCATCTCTTGTTGTTTACTTCAATGTTCTTTCTTTGCTCTCCCCTTGCTTGGTGTTTCCACTTCAGAACATGCATACCTTCACGTCATTGGACACCTTATTTCTTTTTAATTTCTTTAGCTGGAATTTTGACTGAAATAGGAAAAAAAAGACGCTTAGTGCGTAGGCTTCACTTATGAGGGATGACCTACCCAAATCCCCAGCTGCTATTTTTAGAGAAAGCTTACTGATAGGGCTTAAAAGGGGGGTAATCCTTCCATTTCGATCGCGGACCCCACGGCTGCATCTCATAGGGATGAAATGCGAAAACGCTTGTCTTAGATCCAGGTGCAAGTTAGAATCCCAGGTGGTCAAAATTAACCCTGAGTCCCCCGCTCATAATCCTCGTAATCAAATTCCTCATAATCAGATGACCCTCCGCAGTGGCTTAGCGGCTACAGTGCTGCGTTGCTAAGCACGAGGTCACAGAATCAAATCCCGGCCGCAGTGGCCGCATTTCGACGAGGGTGAACGGCAAAAAGGCCTGTCTGTGTCCCATGGCTTGGGAGCACGTTAGAGATCCCCTGGTGGTCAAAATTAATCCAGATTCCCCCACTACGGCGTGCCTCATGATCATGTCGTGGTTTTGGCACGTAAAACCCCAGAATTCAATTCATTTCTCATAATCAGATGTGGTTTTGGCACGTAAATCCCCAGAATGTGATTTCACTTCAAGTCTATCTTGCTGCTGAAGAGAGCTGTGTGTTCCCAGGTGGCCCCCCTTTCAAATACTGACCAAGTGTCACGCTGATTAGCTTTGGTTATATGATGAGAATATACATATTCAGCATGACATGGCCAGTGACCTCAAGTCTGTGTTGTTGGTAAACACACTCTATAACAATATCGTTTTTGTGTGTGCTGTGAAATGGCAGTATATTATGAAAGTTGCATCTATCTTTCATTGCGTTAAGTTGATGTGCTCCTTGTGAGTTAAGCAAGTATAATTACTAGTGTTTAACTTTCTATGTCTGTCAAGTCATGCTACACTTTCGGTATGATAGAGCGAAGTTTCAGCACAGCAGTGCCAACTTAACTGTTAGGTGTTTGTACTTGCCCGTCCCACCGTGATAGGTATGTGGCTAGGCATGCTGCTGCGCAATACAAGATTTAGTTGCATGTGGCAGACACTCCCGAAGTCATGAATGGCAGGATACCCATGAAAATAATGTATATAATTGCTGGGTTCTATCATCGTTGACTATATGACTTAAGCTTGAAGGTTAAAAGAGTACTGACACATTTTCAAAGTTGTCGAGGCACTACCGGCACTACCACGCACTTATTGCACATAAAATGACACTTAGCAATTAAAACGATTAGGAAACTATATCTTAATTTGATACTAAAGCTGGCCTTAAAATGCAGGACTGGGCGTCATTGATATTCTGACATTGTGACACTCAGGAAAATTTGCTGACGAAGTGTAGCAATGAGGCTAAGTATGGTGATGACCACGGAGTAAGATAAACAGGAGCGCCGACTCCGCCGCCGCGCAACGCATTCGCTCGGGACAAACCGTGCAACGCAAATTATGCATTGCATAGCGCCATCTGTCGAGGCGCATGGAAAACACTCAACAGCTGGCTTCCATGTGCGCATGCGCTGAGTGGCGGAGACCGGCGGTGACAGCGGCGCAGAACGGGCAGCGCGGCACCCGCAGAGCGTGTCGTCTGCTACAAACGTGGACCCTCGACCGTCTCAATTTGACAGCAATCAAACACAAAAAATATATGCGCACAAATAATAAAAGCGCAAATAAACACGCGGTAGGGCTTTTATGCATGCATACGAAACATATTTAGATGTCTTTAGAGGAAACAGACGATAAATGATGCTGTACAAAAAGACACAACAGAAGTACTTGTTTTTCACTCCTCTACGTCTGCGCGGAAGCGAAGGTGCGAAATTTTCGTCTTCCTCGCTTTGTTTACCATGCCTGCAGTGTGTTTATTCATGCCGGACGGAAGAAGGTATCTTGATACTTGTGCGTGAAGAGACTGAGCAACAGGACAGTGTTTTGTTCCCGGCTGTAAATCTGGTTATGGCAAAGGACGTGAGAAGTTTTCGTTCTTCACTTCGCCATCTGATCTTCAACTACTGCACCAGTGGCGTCGAAAAATTCCTGAAAGTAAAGCGAGCGCTTAAAGCAATGGACAAAATATGTGCGGGACACTTCGATAAGCAGCTTATTTTTGATAGTTACTTCAGCAAAAAAAGACAAAAGCGACGTCCCACTAGATGTAAAAAAAGTGCCTAGACTTCGAAGCAGAGCAGTTCTTTCAATTTGTTTAGGGAAGCCTGGCGTAGCTCAATGATGCTGAATGCCAGGAGGAACCAGAATACGCCAATGCGGAAGGACGGGAGGAGCTCAATTTAAATTTGTCTACAACTACACACCGTGCAGGTGCCTTTTCTTCTCCAGAGACATGCCGTAATGTAGAGAGAGAGAAAGGGAAAGAAAGACAAGGAGGTTAGCCAGTGTAAATACCGGCTGGCTACCCTGTAAATTCTCAGCCTTGCCTTCGAGATGATTCCCCCAGTTATGCAGACACATAATCAGAGCTTCTCTTGTGAAATAATGAGCAGGAAACACTGGCAGGAATTCCTAATTATTATGTTTAATGAGAATGTGGCGATTCTGCTCACAAGAGAACCGGGCGACACGAAAAGCACCACGAGAAACAAAGAAGCAAGCGAAGCATCTTAGCACTTGATGCGTGCTCAGATAAAAAAGTGTGATAAACGTCAGCTTTTGCGTAAAAACTTCTTTTCGTTGTCGTCTGTCATTGCTTGAGACCACCCGAACTGCCATTATATCGCCTTACCATTTGCTATAGCTTTTCTTTCCGTCTTAGTTTCCGTAATTTGTTTATTTTCTGTTCCTGTGCCTTGTAAAGTTCCATGTAGGCCACCTGACAAATGCCCTGCATTTGGCCTGTATAAAATAAATTAAATAAAATGATACATGACTTGTTTCTCCTGCTATAACGTCACTCCGTGAACCGCAAGAGCTATACGCGCTACAGGCATCAGGGCGTGCGCGGGGCAGCTGACAAGCAGGTGCCGCTGCAGAGTTTTTCTTCATTCGTAGCGCCGTCTGGCGAACACGCTGTGAAGCAGGGGCCTGCGTTGCAGAATGTGTCCCTTCCTGACGAGTGGAGTCGACGCTCCTGTCTTATCTTACTCCGTGGTGATGACGCTGCTCATGAAGAAAATGAGTGCTACAGGTTTTTTCTAGCTTCATTTGCATGCTACAGCCTCAGAGGTTGCAAGAATGAAGTGGGCCAATGCATTGCGACATCATGACGCATCCACCTCCTGGGTACTGAAATTGAAACATGTTCCTGGAAACAAGTACTATATAGTAAATTATTTAAGGCACTCTGATACTTGCCAGTATTTTCTCTTGGCTTTAGGGAGGTTGGACCTTTGTATAAACAAAGAAAGTTGAATGGATAGAAAGCAACGCCCAGACAGCAGTTGAAAGGAAAGTCACAGGTCTGACACTAAGGGGCAGAAAGATGGCAGTAGACAAAATTAGGGGCGAGGATATTCTAGTTAAGAAATCAGCAAAAGACTAGTTGTTTGCTGGGGTGGCCTGAGTACCAAAAGAAAAATGCAGTAGAAGGCAGGGAAGACCAGATGGATGACGGTAATGGGAAATTTGCAGACGTATTTTGGTTTACGCAGGACGGGTTTCTTGGGAGAGGCTTTTGTCCTGTAGCGGACTTGAAATGGCTTCTGATCATGAAATTGTTCACTTGATACCTGGTTGCAATGACTACGCTCCAATGGGCGTAGACTTCAGTTTCTTGGTTCAGAATAGTTGTCTTAGGAACAGGTGGCTAGAATTACTATGGAGCCCTCCTTTGTGTCATGTCTAGGGTGATCTTGAATTGGTTTAGGTACACTTGTCTAAATTACTGTTCTATGACTTATGATACAGGACAACAGCCCGTACAACAAGGGGGCCTTTCGGATAGAGATCAACTTCCCAGCCGAGTACCCGTTCAAGCCGCCCAAAATCACCTTTAGGACCAAGATCTACCACCCCAACATTGATGAAAAGGGTCAGGTGTGCCTGCCCATCATCAGCGCCGACAACTGGAAGCCGGCCACCAAGACGGACCAAGGTGCGGAACTGCTTTCCACGCTTGACATGAGCAAACTAATGCCTGCAGAAATTCAAGCAAGCTTGCTTATAACTAGTCTGGATACACCGTATTATTAGCCATTATTATTGTCCGTATTATATTGTATAAGCATCCCTTTAGAAAATTTGAGGATCATGCATGTTACATGTTGCAATGAAAGCCTCATTTACCCTGTCTATGCAAAAAATATATATCATATTTACTTGCATAATGAACGAACCTTTTTCCTACAAAAGTATGCGCAAAGTTGGGTGGTGCGTTATGTGGGGTGAAATTTTAGGCGATTTTTCTGCCGTGGTCACCTTGAAAAAGTCGCAGTTTTGCCCAAAAGGCGAACCATCGATTGCGATAGCGAATGCGTAGACAGCTATGCAAAGTAAGGATAGTAGTTGTATCGGCTGTATAAACTTTCAAACATTCACTTACTAAATTAACAAGCATGGTGCCAGCGCGCACAGGCAAACCCGAATGCATCGCACTCGATGACTGCTGACACTCGCTGTCAAAACGTTGGCGTCGGGAAGTGCGGCAGCAGCAGCGAGCGAAGTGACCTTCGTGCTGTGTATCGCGTCTACGAATACTGAGCGACGAGAACAACGCACGCATAGAGGTATGAGCTGCCTGCAGATTTCTTTCAAGATAAGGCGTGCCCGGCCATGCAAAGTACAGAGTTGGTGCCGGAGTCAAATGCCGTCCCCCCCCCCCCCCTCCTCCTTCCCTCCTGTGCTGCCTCCCTCCCTGTGCGCACGAGATCGAGCCGCGATCGGCGGTTCCCCATGCGCAGTTGCTGTTGAAGAACCATCAGAACCGTGCCCCCCTACGCCATGCACGTGATGGAATGCAGCGCGTTTCCTTCCTGCTTTCCTCCCTTGAATGCGGGAGATTGAGCCGGGATCCTCAAAGCCGACAGCAAAAATGCGCGTTGAGTGTCCAAATAATTGCTGTCGCAATAATAGGTGACGCACAGTACGATTCGGCGTCCGACACAATCGTACCCGCCGGACGCCATATCAGACGCCGAATCGTACTGTCTCTCCTACTTCACGGCAGCAAGTTCAGGGTGCGATCATTGTGAGAAAAAAGAAAAAACACACTCCTTGATTGGAAAAGTGGGGGGTGCATTCATTATGTGAGCAAATACTAGCTAGAAGCAATGTATTTGCATTTTCGGAATCTGCAAGAGAAACGGAACAAGTTTGCCAAGTTTCACCATGTTTGGTCAAGAAATAAGTGAGTTAGATTTTGATGCAGTGTCCCCCCTTAATCCTTGGGTCACACAGAGCGGTTGACTGGAGGCGACTTCAAACCAGAACTTACACGAACCCGGTACATCTTAACTGCATGTTTCCGGATTTTTATACCCTGAGGCCAAATGTAAGTTATGTAATGATAGAGTAGCCACCATAGAACACATACTCTGGGATTGTGAAATACGTAGTTCAGAGGAGAATTGCAGTCCCCCTCGGATGAACTAAGGGCGCGGTGGAGAACTGCACTGACTAGCTCTGATCTTCGGGACCAACTTTGGGCCATCCAGCAAGCCCGGGAAGCTACCGAGAGACAGGGTCTCTCTGCTGCCCCCGGCGCGGCCTAGACCCAGGCCATCAATTTGCCGGATATTTATTAAAGTTGAATCACTCACTCACAGAATGGCAAGCATCAGTTTTCTTGCTCCATGAAAAGAGGGAACCAGGACTTTAAGATTTTTAGCAGGCTCTTGGCAAACACAGTTGCTTTGTTTTCAATGGCAGACTATCTCTTGAGGATTTGCTGCATTCCATAAAGAAATGGCACAACCGATGATAGGGTTCCATACTTCTGGCCACGAAGATCTGTAGTCGCATCTGCAATGGGCTGCAGGACCTGTACCATGCTTTTTGTAACATTCCACTCATTTGGCGAAAGGCAGCTCACACTGGTTTCCAACGTTACCTTTCAACTGAGACGGCATCTTCAGCTGTGCCAACTGGCTCAACATTGCAAATTCACTGTTCCACCGAGTGTCTACGTGTTGAATGAGACTTGTATTTGGCAGCTACAAACGCTGAACATCGTTGTTAGCTTTTTTGCGCTCTGACAGCTGACTCAGTCAGCAAGGTTTGCTGGCTTAGATTTTAAGGCTTCTTTCTGGGATGACTGTTGACGTTGCAAGCAACTCCAAGCAGAGCATGGAGTTGCTGATTTTGAGGCACGCCGTAGTGGGGGACTCCAGAATAATTTCGACCACCTGGGGTTCTCTAACGTGCACCTAAATCTAAGTACAGTGTAGACCGCTTATAACATAAGTCGCCGGAGTCACGAATATCTACATTATAAGCGGTACTGCACTGTAACCAAAAGAACGATTTTCAAGCCCTGCACGTATGCAAAACATGTAGACCAAGCATGTAGACATGCTTTGTACGATCGCGCGCGCATCGCGATTACGTTTTTGCTAGTGAGCTGGCGAAAACATAATCGCGATGTAGCCGGTGCTCTTCAAGCTCGACAGCTTTGCACCGAGTCAAAACGAAACAACTGTTTGTTGCAACCGCTGCGGAAAAAACCGTGACCGCTATCGACGCGATTATGAACGGCGACTTTGCGGTGCTGAAGGCGCGCACCGAGTCTGGGCGAATTAACTACCATTTGCTGCAGCAACTGCACTCGAAACCGCGGTTGCTGTCTATGCGATCATCGATGGCGACTACCAGATTTTTTGGCATGTGGCCGACTAAACTACTGTAAAAACGAAACTACTGTTCGCCGCAACCGCTCCGAAGAAAACCGCGGCCGCTATCGACGCGATCGTGGATGACGACTACGCAGTTATGAAAGCCCGCGGCCAATGCGGCGGTATGCACAGGCTTTTAAAGATGCAAATAGGCTCGAAGCGTTCCAGCATTGCTGTCATTCGCGTAGATTTCAACTGATGGCTGTGGCGATGCGGACTCCGCTGCTTCGTTTCGGTTAGGCGCTAGCGCCGTTCTTGCTCTTTTGCGTCGCACATTTTCAGCGCTACTCGCTCACCGAGCTCCGAAAGTAGTCCGAATTAACCGATGTGCGGCCAATTAAGTCCGAATTAACAATTGATTGCATTGAATAATGCATACACCAGCCAGGACTAGAGGATGAGTCTGAATTAACGAGGTTTTACTGTAGCTCCAAACTAAATTTGCAGAACACTGCTTAAATTGACAGTGTCGCTCGCGCGATGTCTGCCCTTCACGACACGTATCCCGACGGGTGCACAGAAGCTGAAGCCATGTTCAGTGCAAAACGCACCACTGATAAGCAGCCGAGCAAAAGGTTTCTCCGTCGCCTAGACAACCTACGCGCGCATTTTTTTCCGTTCGTTTGCTCCGCGTCTCATGCTCCTCCTCCGCATCACCCTCGTTGATCTCTCCCATGAGTGGGCGCACCTTGTTGAGAAGCGTTCTCGCTGCTGCCCTTGTCGGCGAGATTTTCCCGCGGAAGCTGTATTATAACCGGTATTTCATCTCATGCGGCTACACTGTAAGCGGTATGCGTATACAGTGGAATCTCGATGATACGAATCTCAGGGGGTCACGAAAAATATTCGTATTAGCCAAAATTCGTATCATCGAAATGCAAATAAAACTAGCTAATTTGAAGAGTCAGACGTGAACTCACTCAGGCACACGCACATAAAAAGCATTTACAGTATAGACCACTTATAACGTAACTGTTTATAGTACAGAACTTTACCCTCCCATAGAACTCCATGTATACGCATACCGCTTACAGTGCAGCCGCGTGAGACGAAATACCGGTTATAATACGGCTTCCGCGGGAAAATCTCGCCGACAAGGGCGGTAGCGGCACACTTCTCAACGAGGTGCGCCCACCGATGGGAGAAGAGATCAACGAGGGCGATGCGGAGGAAGAGCATGAGACGTGGAGCACGAGTCCAAGGGCGATAAAAATGTCGCCGCGTGCCTTCACGCAGAGTGACCGCACAGCGGAGAGCAAACGCGACCATTGCACGAAAGGCCGTGGGGGTATGGGAGGGAGGGGGGTGGCGACACTGTGCTGCGGTACCAAATGCGTATCTTGCAACCGGGCACAAGGATAACTGGCAACGCAATCTCCCACACGAAAGAAGCAAAGCGGGAAGGCAGCGCGGGAGGGAGGGAGGGGCTTCTACTCTGCCAATGCGTTCTTGTACTCTGCGCCTGTGCCGGCTGTCGCGCGCACCGTATCTTGCAAGCGATCTCCACACGGCTGTGACCTTTGTATGCGCTGTGCTTATGCCGCTCAGTTTCCGTTGAAGCGATAGACCGCACGAACCTTCGCTCGCTGCGGCGGCCGTCTTCCCCACGCCTGTGTGGGGAAAAGCAACAAAAGCGCCACCGCTTCAAACTCTTCGCGCCCAGTCGCGGCCTCCGCGCTGTTCAGCGCCGTGTCCGTGCCCCCGCACCAAAATAGAAAGGGAGAAAGCACATGACTGCGCGCTGTTCTCTTTCGCAGCCGTCAGTGGGGCGGCGTTTATTTGTATCAACCAACGCGGCTCGAAAATTGGCGAATAGCAACGAAGAAACTTTGCGTGCCTTCGGTGCGCCTAGAGCGTGTGCCCATGAGGGGCGGAAACAGCAAGATGAGCTTCATTATGGTAAAAATGTTGTACGATTTTGAATCGGAATGTTGGTCAAGGTTTTATCAAAGGACCATGATTCAAAGGCTATGTCACAATATTGGCAGCGTTCTCTATATTCGTCTTGTTGAATTATTTTTAAATACGAATACTAGAAATTTGAAAGTTAAATTGAAATTTTCAATCTAATATTATTCGATTCGAATTCGAAACTTGAATATTCGCACACCCCTACTTAAAACTCGGAAGTATACAGTAGCCCAACTTGTGTTCCTTGAACACCGGTGGTTCAGATCACAAAAGAGGGCGGTGCTCACATTGTTCAAAAGGTCCCATGTTTTGATGAAAGTACAGTTAAACCCCAATGTAATCAGTCATTTGCTTTCCACAACTTGATGTTCGTGAAACGCCATTTCATTTTTGGCCTCAATTTAACGCATTGGGCATATTTACTATTCCAATTAAATTAACTTTCACCACTGCCGCAGAGGAGCACTGTGGCAATACAGCCACCGACGGATTTTTTTGATCCCGAAAATTCTGACTTGTTGGCTATTCCGAACTTCATAAATGCACTGTCAGGGTTCCCCATGAGCTAATGCATTTTCGCGACCGATTTTTTGGACGAATTTAGGCCCCAGTTCGATTTTCCGGACTAAATCACCCGTTCCGAGCCCTGCTCAAGGAGGATTTTAAAAAAAATGCTGTAGTGGCAGTCCCCGCAGTTTCTTACCAGCACAGGTGAAGCCACAGTTTGCCCATACTTCTACTCTGAAAGAGGGCTGTGACAGCTGAAATCTGCTAGCAGCTCACATCCTTTTGGTCAGTTATTGCAAATGCTAGGCTAATTTGAAATTAAAATCTCGAACCTTTCGCTTAAAATATTACGTTTGGCTTTGTGTTATTATCATGATGTGCCATAAAATTTGAAAATAACTTAAGGCTTTCTTCTGAAACCAGTGACAGAAAGGAAGACGTCCAACGATATCTGCACAGCTAAACTATCCACCTAAAAACAGCACGGAGTGGGAAGAAAGTGCTTCGTATATTCCCCGCTATTTCCTTACGTTATTGCTTGCTTCTGGTAAGATGGTGGCGGTCCGGCTTCACTTTTGAGACGGCAGCTCCACTCCAGCATTTTTTTTTATCCTCCTTGGCCCTGTTACCCGATCTTGGAGGCCCCCATGTTGGATTTTCTGCTGGCTTGGCCAAGCTTGACTTTCAGTGGCCTGCTCTATAGCCTCCAAGATTGGGAGGCGTGTGCCATCCTTCAGTCTTGGAGGTCATGCCCGCTCTCCCTTAGCTAAAGAACACAGTTCAGGGGACGGCACTTTTTTTTTTTTCCTTTCTGTTTTCGGTCAGCACTATCGTCATGATTACTTATTGCGAGATTTTAGTTTCGGTTGTTATTTTGCACGTGGTGTGTCCACAGAGCAGGTGTGTCTCGGATACGTTGTTGCATCTTTGTGTGTGTTTGTGCGGCTTCGCATTTGTGCAATCGGCGACACCTCCTGTGTCTTGCGAGAGCCAAGTGGTGCAAAGTAACTGGGCTCATTTCTTCGATCCCGATGGCGATCTCCGCCAACTGAAATTACCAACACGGTGACGCTCTTGTCGACTGTATATGGAGACGATGTCAGTCTTGCACAAATATAAGCAAATCCGATTGCCTCCAAGTGGAGTATGAGACAGGGAATTATTAGAGATTGTTTTATGCCACTCTATGCCCAAGAAATTTATTTTTTTTGGGTGAACGAGATTTTCAGACTATTTTTCGGTTCCCGCGAGGTCCGTAAAAACGGTTCGTGACTGTAAATGGAAACTACAGCAGATACCTGTCATTCTATGGTTAGATTACATGCAGTTGTTTGTGGCTGCACCACACTTGGCAACTTACCGTCTTTATTCGATTATAAAGTGGTCACGATTATAAGGCGAGGGTGCCAGTTGGAGGACCCAAGAAAGAAAACTTAAGTATGCACACTAATATAAGGTGATATAGAGTAGCCGACGTATTATTCAGACTTGGCAGGGATTGCCCGAAATACTGAAATGCTAACACAGCCAAACGCCAAATGGTAACCATGAAATATGGGGGAAGGGAGCTCCAACACGTGGAGTGCGGGCTAAATGTGAATTTTTGCCTTTAGGTGTTGCTTCATGGCAGCGTGCATATAGCCTTATAGTGTGGCTTCACGGCACCGCAGCGTGCGCTGCCGTAAAGCCACATTAGTGTGTGGTGCCGTGAAGCCATATTATAAGGCGAAAGTCGCGTAGCCGTAAAGCCACACTAAATGCAAAATTCGCACATAAGGCGGGGGGTGACTTCGAGGCTAAAGATTCTGGGAATAGGCTCGCCTTATATTTGAATTAATATGTTAACTGATCGTGAATTCCAATTGCAGATTCACAACAGCCAACAGACTTTGTGAGCGAGCGCCCTTATCTGGCGTAGAGCAATGCCTCCTAATCTGTAATTGGAACGCAACCCACTCCACTGGAACATAGCGTGAGGGTGGAAGGGCGGGCTCTACAGGATCTAGAGTTACCCAGGATACTCTGCGTGTGATCATCCACTTCTGCCGTTCATTGCCAGTGCAGGCGGAGCATCCTGTTGAACACCTGCTCCTAAGCGGCAAATTCAGCTTCTGTGCCCGATTCGTAGGGTCAGAATGTGACACTGTTGAAGTTGCCTTTTCCTTGGACAACAAGCTGTCATCTTCCGAGTCCAAGCTTGGCTCATATATTAAGTTGGAAGAACCACCGCTCCAATCAACAGTTGGAGATTCCACGGGAGCAGCCATCTCAATATGATCACGCAGCCATACTCAAGGAAAGGGCACTTTTGTTTATTCGAACTCGACCAGACAAAGCAAAAGAGCAACAGGTGAAATAGAGCCACAGATGGACGAGATATGGCAGAGGGGAGAGCCGTCCTGGAGAAATCACACCGACGAAAGGAGCACCGTTGTTACTGTAAAAGAGGCATGCCGTAACGAAGACTGTGGTAGACGAAAAACAACTCTATAAGCATATGGCAGATGGCAGAAACAGGCAAAAGTGTTGGCCGTAGGCTATGGCACAAATGTTCGAACGCAGAATCGCCGTCGTAGCTGTGTAAAGTCCAGGAGCCAACTGCCCATCTGCAGATGCGCAGCTCAATCATGTCCACAAAGGAGTACATTACGTAGCTCTTAACAAAAACCCAGAAAGAGGGCAAAATGGGCTTGTAGAAATATACAACAGATGGCGGAGCTCGCTAACTTCGTGTTACTGTGCACATCTGAGCGTAGAATGTGCACGTACGCCAGCGACATGGTAGCATAGAAACACGGAAATGTATTGGTACGTCAGTGACAATGAAAGGGTTAAAGAAATGAAGTCCCTACTAAAGTTTCCATGCTTGATGTAAACAGATTGTTGTACTCCATAATACATTCATCGATGGATTTTTTAGGACTCCAATATGATTCGGTTTGTTTGATATTTCGGACTTGCATGAGGAACTGTAATGAGCCCCATTCGTCTTATGCTTTTTTTTTTCCACAACCAATTCTTTAGTCTTAAGTGTCTTTCACACCTCAAAACATTAAAGTGTGGAAGCTGCGATGTTGGATTTTATGCTGGCTTGTCACATACTTTGAGTGGCTTGGCTGTTCTTTAGTTTCTTGGGCCCCCTACTTTTCTTTTTTCTATTACACGACACTTGGCTGCACTGTCATCATTTTGCTTTGTTGAACATTCTTTTTGCCTAGAATATGAGCTCTCTGGGCCCAGTTTGTTTCCACGTCCCTGTGTTTCACATTCTGCATGTGCTTTTCTCTAAGTTCAGGAGACTCGCAGTCTTGTTTTCGTGCAGTTTCCAGTGTTGCCATGATGCCAGGGCTTCTGGCAGCATGCCACCACCTCGGCTAGCAACAAGTTCCATCAAGAAGTGCAGCAGTACACAGCTGCGACGCTAAAGAACAAAGCATCCCTTATTAGGCTGGTAGAGAGCAGGCATATCCAATTTGTCCTCGAATGAGTACTGTATTTAGTACCTTACACAAGTAAATACAGCATCTGCTGTCAGTGCACATAGGAACCAACTACATGAAGAACAAATGTAACATTTGGACGATGTTTAAAGGGGCCGTGAACCTCTATTTATTGAAGTGGAGAAAGGCATTTCAAGTGAAAATAGGATATTTCGGAACTACTTTGCCGCAAAAAGTACTTCAATGCGTTCAGCAGTAGCGGAATTATTGGCAATCAAACAGAGCCTCCGCTGTGCTCCCGTTCTTCAGTGCCTTGCACTGCAAAGACTACGGCGGAGTTGGGTGTGGCCACAACGCTGCCTTCTAAATGTCACCGTGCCGCGCAGTTCTGATTTCATTTTGGATATTAACGTAGATGCCACAACACCCAATTTTGGTGCCAACAATGCACTAAATGTAAGCCAAATGCGGTTTTCGTCAGCAAGCCGCTGTGTACTTCGCCAGTGGACTCCTGGCGGCACCCCGTTGCGGCTGCGGTATCTATGCTACGTAGCCGACCGCAGCTACCAATAGCAGCCGCGTATGGGAATCCGCTTTATTGCGAAATAAAGCATCCAGAAAAGAGTGAGGAACATGGCTTCTGTTGAAAAGAGAACATTGGAGAGAAAGGTGACTTGGCACTCCGCTTGCCAGCTCCACGCACCACGTACGACAGCAAAACTTGGCTGAGACGTTTATAGCTGTGTATGCTACCCGCAGACTGTGTTAATTCACCAAGCCCAAAGGGTGGTTCAGGGCCCCTTTAAAAACTCATTTAGAACCTAAAAAATGGTAAAAAGAGGGGAGCACCCACCACTTATACGATGGTTTTGCGTGGTCCCCTCAAAGTCGTATAATCGAGGTTCCACTGTACTGCCCATAATTCCCGTTCTGGCTGAACTGCCCCACTTGAAGCTCCCGTAGACACTTGCGCCAGAGTTCTCTTTAGTAATTATTGTATTAAACTCTATGGTCCAGACATGGGCAACCATCTTGCTTGCAATTGTAGTGGAGTGCTTTAAGAAAAATTGAATATCAAGCACAATGAACCACAAATGGGGCTATATGTTGTGGCCCGTAGGCAGCAATCGGGAGCTGTCTGTGATTGGTGACAGTGGATGGCATAAATTTTCATGAAGAGTAAACTGGACTCTTCATGGCTTCTTCTCAGCACCTAACCTGTCGTTTCCTACTTTTCTTTCCAAGTCTTTCTTTTCCTGTTCGCGCAACCATGCTTTGCTCAGATGTCAACCAACTCGCCCAGCAACGTGTTCTACTAAACTGTACAGGTTTTATCTAGTTTTATGATTGCCAGAATTGTAGGCACGCTAGGTTTTTGGTGTTATAAAATTAGGTGTACATTAAAATGGGGTTAAATATTGGCAAGTGAAGCAGTGATGTTTGGACATTTCTGCCTCTTCTTTTAATTTGTTTTATCACTTGAGTCCCATCATGGTCAGATTATTGGACCATGATGAGACTGAAGTCCCCCATTCCGGAGTCCCCCACTACGGCGTGTGTGCCTCATAATCATATTGTGGTTCCGGCATGTAAAACCCCTAAATTTAGGAGTCTTGCATACACTGGCATAAACTGAGATACCAAACTGGCTTGGGTTGAGCAAGCCAAACGAGCTGTATCCTCAGTGACTAGATGGGGAAAAAAAAAAAATGAGGGTAAGGCTTTTGACTGCTAGGCATCAGAAAAAGTTTCATTTCTAGTTCACCTGCCACCTGTAAAAACATGTCTTTGTCTTGGGGTTGGCAGTGCTTCTAGCCTCTTGTGATCAGTTGGGACTTGGCTTCCATATTCACAGAAACCTGGCACTCATCAAATGACCTGCTAACTTATATGAGCCTTTTGTATTACCTCAAATGTGTTAGGTGCATTGTGACCGTCAAATGCATTCCACAGCATAATATTTGGTATGTAAAAGTTACGCAGGCAACATTGTACCCACATTGAGCAGCCAAAGACGCAGCTGTGAAAGCTTTTTTTTTTTTTTCTTTTTTTTTTTTTTTTTTTTTTTCGTTGGCTGCACGTAAAGGCCCTGCTGTCTAGGAAGAGCAGGTTCTGGGGCCAGTAGGGGAGCTAGTAGAGATCTTGGGTGTGTCACCAGTTAACTCTCTCAGAAGTCAGTACTCACATGACTTCCACTCGGCCTATAGCCACACCTCAGTCTTCTGGTTTTTGCACTGCTGAAATTAAAATTGCCTGCATTTCTGAAACTAAAAACCATTAGGCCATGTTAGCATGCATACTTCTCTCATGCAAATGTGAGCTAGCTCTTTGAGACATTTGGCATGTGCGACACATCGTGTAGCTCGAGAGAGGGCTTATGCGCACATGCCAGTTTTCATTCAGCCAGACTCGAAAAGGAAGCGTGCGAGTGATAGTCAGTCTTGTAATTTTAATTCCAATTCTCAAAGAGAGCAAGGACCCGTCTTTAGCTGTCAGCTACAGACCCATAGCGTTGACAAGCTGTCTCTGCAAACTCTGAGAAAACGTTAAACTGGTGCTTGATCCATTATCGTGAATATAACAAAATACTAGATCCCCTACAGTGTCAATTCAGGGAAGGTAGATCTACCATAGACCACCTTATCCGTATGAAGGCAAACATTCGGGATGCCTTTATACGCAAGCAATTTTTCCTATCAGTATTTCTTGACATGGAGAAGGCCTACGATACTATGTGACACTTTGGGATTCTTCGTGATTTCTCTGGAATGGGTATCCGTGGCAACTTGCTGAGCGTTATGGAAAATTATCTAATAGAATGTTTCGTGTGAGAATTGGCAATGTCCCATCCCGACCATTCACTCAGGAGATAAGTGTACCCCAAGGTGGGGTGCTGAGCTGTACACTTTTCATGGTAAAAAATGAATTCTTTGCGTACCATTATACGGCATACATTGGTTTATTCTGTATATATGGCCAATGTGCAGATTGGATTCAAATCGTAAAATCGTGTAATCTTCCAATCTGCGAGCAACAGGTACAGCTTGACCTAAACAAATAGTGTAAGTGGGCGTGTGAGAATGGATATAGTCTAAACCCACAGTAAAGTACCTGAATCCTCTTCTCAAACAAGAGAGGAATATTACCAGATCCAGATATTTATCTGAATAGAGAACTATCTGTAAGGCCTCAGCATAAATTTTAGGTATAATCTTAGATTCCTAGCTTTTATCCCACACGTGGAACATCTTACACAGAAATGTCTCGAAACGATGAATATACTGGAGCTCCTGTCACGTACATCCATCCTGGAGAAGTGACAGCTGATGCCTCCTGAGCTTGTACAAGTCTGATACGATCATGCCTTGACTACGGCGCCATACTTTAGCACTCTGCTGCCTGGCTACAGGTACCTGCTGGAGTAGTCCTGTAGAAAGCCTGTATGTTGAGTCCAATGAATGGGCCCTACAACTCCAAAGGACATATTTAGCTTTCTTGTACTTCCTGAAGGTAGAAAACAAATGTTGAACATTTAAGTCACTCAGTTATTTGTGATGTATTATTTGTGTCATTAGAGCACCAAATGAGCTTACAAAAACATAAGAACCATGTTTTTAATGAACTATACTCATTGCTATGCACAGTGTGCGGTGCAAGCAAGTCATTGTTCTTTGCCGGGTACCTGGCCACAGAGGCATAAAAAGGCAATGTAGCTACTGACGACAGCACTAAGTCAGTAGCCTTCGGTGATAGATATAAATATACCCATAGCGGCCACAGACCTCAAACCCTTCTTACTGCATTTAGGAAGTATTGGCAAAGCTAGTGGGATACTGAAGTATCAAATCTGCACATCATAAAACTAAAATTAGTGAACTGGATATCCGAGAGGACAGAAAGGCACAAGGAAGGGCTTCTTTGTGGATGAAGGATAAGGCATACCTACAGCATTCACTCTTACCTACTGACTGGAAGGGATCCTCCGACATGTAGTAGGTGTGGCAATAGCCTTACAGTTATCCAAGTTCTTCAGTGCCATGAAATTGAAGCAAAAAGAAAAAAGTACTTCCCTTCCCTGTAAGGGGAGCACACCACCACCATTTTTCTCAGCGATGAACCGCTCTTTAATTTTAAAGCAGTGTTAAACTTTTAAACAGAAACTGGTGCATTAAAAGGGCCCTGAACCACTTTTCATCGAAGTGGAGAAAGGCATTTGAATTGAAAATGGGCTATTTCAGAAATACTTTGATGCAAAAGTTCTTCAAAGCATTCAGCAGTAGCGTAGTTACTGGCAATCAAACACAGCCTTGGGTGCTTCCACTCCATAAATATTTGCCTTGCACTGCGAAGGCTACGGCAGAGTGGGGCATGCCCACAACGCTCCGCCTTATAAATGTCACCGTGGTCCACAGTTCATATTTGACTTTGGATGTTAACGACGACACCACTTCCGATTTCAGCACCTATGATGCGGCAAACGTAAGCCAAACGCAGTTGTCCTTAGCGAGCCAGTGGCCTTTTCGCAGCACCCCGTGTCATCTATGCTATGTAGCAGACCGCAGCTACATGCAACCGTAGTGCGTATGCGCAGCATTTTCTTTGTGCATGACAAGGCTTGTGTGCGTGCTCGCCCTCGTATGCAGCAGTCTGACCATGCTATGTTGTGCAGACTGGCTTTGTACTTCACCAGCTTGCCCGACAGATAGTAGCCACATCCAACTTGCATATTTTTGAAGCTCTATTTAGTCTGCCAAGGCGTCTACCCTGAGCGGCCACGAGTGAGCACGCGGTGGCAAGCACGAGTATGGTCTGACCTTAAGTTTCGTGTGGATCGAGGCTAGTTGAGCATTCGAAACTAGTCAAAATTGGCGAGACCCAATGGGGCTACGACACTGATAGGCAGGGTGGCCCAAAGTTTATTTCCTGCGCAGGCTGCTGTGACCCAGCATGAGCGGATGACAGTTGGCTTCTTCTGGAAATGCGTAATTATTATCTAAATTTGAAAGCAGATTTTCGCTTACTTCAGCCTGTTTATTGAACTTCGTGAATAAATATGCAGAGTAACAGTACGAAGAAGCGCACTGATCCAAACACCCTTTTACAGTGAAGCTGTCTATGGCTAGGCCATGACGTCCATGCGGAAAAACTATCAACAATGGCCCGAGCGTCGCCGTCGTCTTCCTCAGCTGGCTCCGTTGCCGCTCATCATTCCAGTGTAGAATTTCACTTTTCTGTCATTGTAATGGGGAACCGCGTTTATGGGAGTATGAGCCATTCATTGTCTTACATGGCAGACAGATTTAATAACGAGAGGTGATATGAATGTGTGTGCGTACCTATCGTCACGATGACCACCGATCAGGACAATAAATATGTTAGTACCTTTGTTCGAAATTCTATACCACTTCTGTGTTCTGCGCTAAACAGCTTCGCTGGTCATCCACCTTCACAGAGTGGAATGGCTCTTGAATATTTTGATTGACATCAGCTATTGGCCAATAGCAGCCATGTATGGGAATCCGCTATATAACTAAATAAAGCGTCCAGAAGAGAGCGAGGAGCAGGCTTGTGTTGTAATGAGAGTGTATGAGAGAAAGGCGACTTCGCAATCTGCTTGCGAAGCGCCACGCGCTGCACACGACTTCAAAACTTGGCTGAGGCATTCACAGCAGTGTATGACATCCGCAGACAATGTTTTTTCCCCCCGAGGGGTGGTTCAGGGCCGCTTTAAAAATTATTTGGCCAGGTTATTTGTAGCACGGCCTCCTCTTAGAGATTGTAGCCACAACGGAAGCATATCTGTAGAGCACGTACGTGCCTCTCGGCCCTTGCGTCCAAGGGCTTCATTGAGGTACCAGTGCTGCTGTCACCTATAAGTCTCTTAATCATCCTTCGTTGCAAAGATTTTTATGGTTATAGCACACATCACTAATAATTGCCATTATTTTAGTATATTTACATTCTAAGCAATTTACAGCGACTTATTTTAGGCCCCTTTACAGCCATGTTACAATCTTTGTTGCCATTGTTTACACATTACACCATACGTTTGGTGCTCTTTGGCCAGAACTGGCCCTTGCGCCATTAAAGCCCATTAATCAGTCAATCACTTTAAAAAAGTCGGTCATGCCATTACTGTCATAATAACATTATCTTGTTGTAGTGAAGCACAAGCCCACAACTTGCATCATGCACCCACAGTTGCTTGATCTATAGAAAAAATTAGTCCATCTGGTAATGCTTTGCAGAACCCCAAACAGTGCAGGATAGCTAGCTAGCTGCCTGCAGAATGCTTTACATAACATTGATTCCCATACTGCGTGGGATCTGAATAATTTTCTTGTTCCTGGAACCGAAGCATAAGAAAATAGCTTGAGACCATGTGTATGAAACACAAACAGAACAAAATATATAAACAAAGCAGGGGTTTTTTCAAAAAAGCGCTACAGCCTCCAATGTGTGTATTGGTGGTGGATACAACTGAAGCGGGGAGAGCTGTTCTGGTCTGCACTTCATTGGAATGAGACATTTGATATATCTTGGCAGTTTTGGCAGTTTAAACATTGCAGTTGAATTAAGTGCCATTTGCTGTCTTTTTTTTTTTTTTCCTGTGCAGTGATCCAAGCCCTGATTGCACTAGTCAATGACCCAGAGCCAGAGCACCCGCTGCGTGCCGACCTTGCTGAGGAGTACAGCAAAGACCGAAAGAAGTTCCTGAAAAACGCTGAGGAATTCACCAAGAAGCACTCTGAGAAGCGGCCGCCCGACTAAGCTCCTAGCTGCCTAGCATGACTCTGGACGTGCTGCTCACGAGCAACAAAAGAAAAACAGAAAGCGAAGGCAGAAGAAAAAAAGCATGGGTCTTTCAAATTCTTGAGCCCGCCTTCATTTCAGGTGTACTTGTTTTTTTCTATCACGAGGTCTTTTTTTTTTTTCTGTATGTGTGCCTACACAAGGAAAATGTGTGAATGCTTGGTTTCAAAAGTGGGCCACCCATAGCGGGGCGTTTATTTGCCGCTGGCTATGACGCAGTGTGAAATATGGGTTCCCTTGTTTCCCTATCATACTTCCTAGTTCACGGTAGGATGTTGGCGACAATGTTCTTTCGCTTCTTGCTCCATGCAGCAGCAGGTTTGCTATGATGTTACGCTTTAGCGCTAGCTTGCCACTCTTGCTGTTTCACGTGTTGCTTGTTAAACGAATTTGTAATTAGGATATGTTGAGAGGGTAAATATTTGTTCGCCCACTGGCATTTTATGTTTTCCTCGCGTAAGACAGCAGACATTGTCATCTCTTGCTTCTACCTTCTGAACAGTGTGCGTAAAGGTGCACACATCTAGGTGATTTCTAACATTAATCGCGGGGATTTTTTTTTTTTTTTTCAATTTCTTTTTTGGGGCTGAAGGACATGCATTTTAATCCTGTTTGGTTGCTTTTATTTTTGTTCTCATCACGCTGTTTGCGCTGCATTTGCAACCGACAGGTGAGGAAAAGTGTTTACTCGTTCACAAACGTGGTGCTTGCCTTTGTGATACCCGAGCATGTAGATGGCTCGTGGTGCAGCACGCTTGGCCTTAAAACATGCGGAGACACATGCACAACAGCACAGTTAGCTGTGTGTTGAACGTGACAGAGAACATGGATAGAAAGAAGATTAGCCTGCGTTTCCTTAATCCCACAACACAGCCCAAACACTTAGTGTGACCTAGCCCCTTATGAGGATGTTTTTGCGTAGTTGGCTCAGTTGATTTTTTTTTTTTATTGTATGTTGTGATAATTAATTTAGGCCTATCTTGTATTTCATGTGACGTTTGATTACTCTGAACTTATGTCTTTTTGTTTATATAATGTGCGATAGTGTGGAGTAAGAGAATCACAAATAAATCTGACTGATTTGTTTTATTTTGGTTGTCTCACTGTCTTCGGGCTCAGACCATTATCATAAGCATAAGCCGTGATTGACTCGCGAAGTAGTGCAGCTGCCATGATTAACAAGAGGTGCAACACAATTTTTATTATTTTGTGCGACTGCAGTTAAAAGCTCGAAACTCTGTTTGCAGTATTCATTCGTTCCTTCTATTATTGATAGACGTCATCACAGTGTCGGGCCATTGCCTCATCTTTTTTTCACCCTGTCGGAGGGCTCAGAAATGCAAAACTGCCCACCACTGCATCTGGTATCCGAACTTGTGTCTGTATGGCAATGTGCATTTGGGCAATGAATGCACAACCTGTTGCGCTATCCCCACAGATTTGGCTCACGGTCTTGTGTGCCTTACAGACTCTGAGAGTAGTGGTACATGTGTTTCGGAGGCCACAACAGGCAGAGCACTGTAGCTGGTAAGGATGATGTGTGCATTGCAAAATAGTTCCCGAGCTTGCGTCCGTTTCAGTAGACGAGTTAGAGCCAGAGGAATCGCTTAAGTTGGTCGTCCTCTCTTATTGTGCAAATGCAACTGCGTATTTTTTGAAGGCAACGTTTTTTGTTTTTGTTTTTTGAAAACCCTCCTGGGTTTGGCACTGCTGCTGTCTGCTGCTGGGTCAGTCAGTATCTTGGCGGAGGTGGATAGTGTGGGAAGGTTTTATTTGTACCGAATGCAAATACGGTCAAATGGCCTTATACAACACCTGTAGGCTGTGAAAGTAGTGCCAGTAAACACACCTCTGTTCTTCGCAATAAAAAAATACCTGCATAAAACTAGAGCATAGGATGTCTGCTCATAGGTATCTGTAAAGCACACCGAGCTCTTGGTGGAATAGCACATTATGTTGCGGAGTCCTTGATTTTCTTTGATTTAGACATTTGTTATGTGCTACTGCCTGTGTGTGTGCCTACTCTTGGCCAATCCTTTAGAATGGGTATGTACTGCTGATACACAAGACGTACAGAGTACTTAAATGTAGCTAGATTTATGTCGTACTTCTCTATGCATACACCTGTCATCACCATTCTTCTTTCAACAAGCGAGAGAAAGCAAGGACAGGAAAGGCGAGGAGGTCCTCCAGACTAGCTTACGATTTGCTACCCAACACTGAGGGAAAGCATGGAATAGAAAGAGGGAAGAGTGAACACCGTGTGCACGTGATTCACAGGGCTATAAACTGTCACTCAGGCCGGTGCACGTCTTTCGACAAGCATTGTACATTAGAGCACTGCACGGGCCCGGGCTGGCCCGAAAGCCCGGGCCCGGCCCGCGGGCCGGGCCGTCCGAAGCGTTTGTCGGCGGGCTCGGGCTTGAGGCCGCGGGCCCGGGCCGGGCTCGGGCTTGAAGCCACGGGCCCGGGCCAGACTCATTGAAGGGCCTAAGTAGGCCTTCGAACACACGCAACCGTTATGCATTGCATGGTTCAATGCATTCTGTGCCAAGCTGAAGTTACACGTGCAAGATGACTGTCATCATCATCATCAGCCTATATTTATGTCCACTGCAGGACGAAGGCCTCTGCCTGCGATCTCCAATTAACCCTGTCTTGCGCTAGCTGATTCCAATTTGTGCCTGCGAATTTCCTAACTTCATCACCCCACCTAGTTTTCTGCCGTCCTGGACTGCGCTTCCCTTCTCTTGGTATCCATTCTGTAGCTCTAATGGTCCATCGCTTATCCATCCTACACATTACATGGCCTGCCCAGCTCCATTTTTTCCGCTTGATGTCAACTAGAATATCGGTTATCCCCGTTTGTTCTCAGATCCACCCCGCTCTCTTGACTGTATATCTAATCAGATGACTATATCTTATCAAAGAAAATAGTAAAACAGATGAAGTTCTCATTTTTAACAGCGGAGCTGTTTCAGCCGGGCCTAATGTGTCCGCTGAATCCAAAAATGTGGGCCGATCCTGGCAGCAGTGTAGTGATGAGACGTATCCAAGTGATGAGATATATCCAAGTGATGAGACGTAAAAGGTTTTGGTTAGAATGAAGCGATTTTGCATCAAATTCTGGAGCTGAGCTTTCTCACACGCAGATCTGTTGACGGACACGAAAAATGCATAGAACCCTATAGCCACAGGCAGATTCGCTGTAAAAAAGTGCGAAAACTAAGTGCACGTAAGCATGCTCCGCAGGATATGTGATGCTTTTCCTTATCCTACAAGTCCTTGTTGACATATATTATCACATGCATTGGGAGCATTTCTGTGTCCATCCTAGACCTGTCAGGGGTTTTCGTCCTTGTGTCATGTCATCCTTTGTTGCTGGTTCCCAGTATACGCTCTTGCAACAAAATTAATGGAATGCCAACTATACGAATCAGCCACCCTTCTTTGAACGTAACGTGTAAACATCATCTCAATATCAACGCAGAGCAACGCCGGTGCTGTGTTAATTCGTTTCCTAGCGCGTTACCACCATTTACATCTATGCGAGATGTGGGGAATACGATGCAATGCGCCATTGTCGTATTCATGTAAACACTGCTACTAAAAAAAGCAACAAGGTTTCGATCCTTAAACACTGGCAGGCGCTGAACAAATTATAATTTTATATGTCGGTTTTCGCTTCTGTGTTATGCGAAAACGAGGCATATATACCTTATTCATAAAATAATATTAATAATATGATATGTAACTTGGCCACTTGCTCACAAAAGGTGGGTATGCAGCGTTTATTAGTTTCGTAACACGTGCATTTAATATTATCCTTTATGTAAGGACAACTTCCTGGAGAAATCGGGTTGAACCCGATTTTCATAAATTTTGTTCGGGAAAAAACGGAAATTATCGAGTTTTACATGAAAGGGAAGGGGGTACCCTAGTTATAGGGTAGCGTCTTCCGGCTTTAATCTACGCGGATGACGTTGTCTTCTTCGTGGACGGTTAGAAAGATATCATCCGCTTATTATTGCAGATAGATGTGGGAAAGAAGCCTCGGCGTTTAAATTTAGCGTAAGAAAATTCATTTTTCTTACGAACATTTGCCACTTTGACAGTATCTATCCAGCCGCCTACTTCTTGGTACTCTCATGTCGTATCGTTAACTTGGTATTTACCAAAATTGGCATACTATGACAAGAATGTATGACGAACACGAATGATAGGTCATGATACAAATGTCATGACATGCGTGTCATGTAGATCATCAAACAGCCGCCTAAAATCACAATGACCGAGCGAAAAAAACATAACACTCAAAAACCACCGAAATGGGTTCGGACGGGGGTACTAAGTGAAGGCAACACTAAATGATGCTAGAAGTCATAGTCATGAGCATGACTCAGCAAAAATGACAATGACTCAGCGAAAAAAGCTGAACACTCAAAAACCACTCAAATGGGTTCTGACGTGGGTACAAATGATGAAGGAAACACTAAAGGATGATGCTAGAAGTCAGTCATGAGCATGACTAAGCAAAAATGACTGACTCAGCAAAAAAAGATGAACATTCAAAAACCACTCAAATGATTTCGGACGTGGGTACTAAGTGAAGGAAACACTAAAGGATAATGATAGCCACAGTCATGATGACTCACCAAAAATGACAATGACTCAGCGAAAAAAGATTAAAACTCAAAAACCAATGGAATGGGTTCGGATGTGGTACTATATGAAGGAAAAGGCTAAAGGTGAATGGTTGAAGTCATAGTCATGAGCATGGCCAGGGTCCTTCAATACTTTTCTCCTGGTCATGAAACTCCCGCGTAACGCTATGGGAGAACTTGATATAGCGCCCGCAGTTGCGGCGCCGAGGCGCTGGCGTCGCTAGTAGGGCGACGGGGAAGGCGGCCGCTGCCGCCGGAAAGCGGAGTGTCGGCGCGGCGTGCTGTTATGTGTGGTTGTTCTTTGTTTCGTCTGAACGTGTCTCTCCATGTAGTGACATGACACTTCGTAATTCACCATATCCGTGATGCCTAACACTTGCTGTGCGCCAAGCTGCCGCTCCGGATACAAGGGCGTCGACGAAAAAGTCTCCTTATTCTGTTTACCAGCCAACCCGGAACTACGCGACAGGTGGAAGCTAGCAGTCCCGCGACAAGAGACTGCCGGGTTCTCGTTTGAATCGAAGTACTTTCGCGTGTGCGAAAAACACTTTGATGCCGGAGACATTATTCGTGCGGACGTGTGTACAGTGAATGGAAACGTTGTGCCACTGCCACGTGATCGACCCAAACTGGTAGAAGACGCCATTCCGAGGATTTTTGAAGGCGTCGTGTGCGCCGACACGGTGCCCACCTGCAGAAAGGCGCCGGGAGGTATCTTCAAACTGCGCTACAGCCGAAGTTGCGGCCGTCGCAACTGCAGACGTCACCGATGCAGTCGAAGAAGAAATTCACGATAAGTCTCGTACACACCTTTGGAGTATGCTAATTTGTCACTATGCAGGCAAACTGCCATCACTCTCATTACGAAATTCGTTCTTGGTCACTCTATGCAGATGAAGTACGAACTGTGAATCGCCTTGGCGGTGCTGATGCAGAGTGCCTAACAGAGCACGCCGTTTGCTTTGCCTCAGAGCTGCAAAAGGTGAAGGCCCAACTTGGCAGTGTGAAGCAACAACTTCATTTGTGCCAGCGGAAGCTCGCAAAAGCGGAGGCGCAGGCAAATGAAAAACGTGGCATGCAGGAAACCATTCAGAAGCTATCGGGCCGCGAGAAGCTCATTATAGATCAGTGCATCGTGAAGGCAAACATGAAGTCCACGAATTCTGTGCGGCATAAGCCCCCATTCCTGACGTTTTTTTTTTTTTTTTTTTTTTTTTTGGTATAAATCGCGACAGTGTCTGTGTTTTAGAGGTTTACTTGAAGCGCGGCATTTGCAATGAACGTGCTTACATTTTGCTTAGTGATCCAAACGAAAAAGTGATAGCGCTGACTAAAATGAAGATGGGCCACGCCTACTCTTAAAAATGCACGCTCTCTTTCACCATAAAGCACCTACTGCTAACCAGGTAAACTCTTTAATAACACACAGCAAAACAACTTGCAGAGTAGCTGTACACTGTATAGAAATGTGATAATGATTGACTAGCAATTTGATGCTATTAATGGCATACACGTCTCGTTTTATATGCAGTGAAGATCTATTATGCTTTCTGTAAAATTTCTCACTCATGTCATTCACGGAGTGATAGAGCAAGATATTTGTGTTTCAGATTGATACCCTGGCAGTTTTTTTGGACGATATACTACTGGAGCCGACTGAGTCCATGCAAGATATCAATCGTGCGGAGTCAACGAAGGACTGTGTTTTGGACTACTTTGGTGGCTAGATTGCAAGAAAGTTTGCTAAATTAAACTGCAAGGACTGCCTCCAAGCACTGAGGAGCACCTCCCGAGAGCCAAGTGCACTGGCCAAAATAAAGACTAGGGGATTTTCGCAAGTGCAATCAGACCAGCTGCTTTGCCTTCTGCAAATTGTAGACGAGCACCTAGAAGTGTGCACCGTGGACAATATAACCTGTGCCAATGCCTACATGAACATTGTTGAAGACATCCTGTTGGACGACCGTACTTCCTCGGCCAGTGTTGGCTGCGCAACACATTTTGTACGCACTACGGCTGAAGTTGTGCACTTTTTTTATTAAGTGCCGTTTGCATTTTTTACGCGCGAAAGGAACAGACTATTTCGTGCTGGTGCTCGTTCATCGTGTCCACCCACAGGAGAGAGGAAAGCAGTGACAAATTATTTTTCCAGGTGTTTTGTCTCGTTCCCTCTATCAGCCAACTTTTCTGCCAGTCTATCAAACGCAATCTTAATTGCAACCATATGTGCACTAGTGCTTGCGGCACTTTTGCATTCTTGACGCTTGCTAGTAATTACTCCCTAATAATCGTATACCATGCCCTCCATTCCGCCCTTTTACTAAGTAGACACTGTCCTGCAAGGGGTAGCGTGGTTAGCACAAGTGAAAATGCTATCCACAAAACCTGCGCAAACTTGTTTTCTATTAGGCAGAAAAAATAATACAAAAAATTTGGCTCTAGTTGGATTAAGAAAACTGAGTATAAAAAGAAAACAAGAGAAACATGCAAAAAATAATATAGTTATTCAGTTTGATCGGTAAATGTAGTCTTGAATGACCTAGTGACGATGGAAGCTCCGAGCTGGTTTCAATCTGCGCTGGTATATTTGTAATAAGACTCGGATGGTGTTTTAGGGCGACTAAGTGAAACGCCTACCTTGAACTGATGGTCACTGCGCCATTAAATGTGAATGAATGAAAAAAAAATACACTCGCGCAGGTTTCAACTGATCATGTTTAAATTCGTATGCGTAAATGCAAGAACTTCCGCTTAGAAACCACACATATTGCCTATATCTAGCATGCGCAGTTCACAGCTGCTGCTCCAATTAGTGCCAAGATGACTTTATTCAGACGTGCCTGTTCTGCGCGCGAAATTCCCATTGGCATCTTCGCAATTCCCCAGAATAAACAGGCAATTAACAGGAGAATAGGCGCTGCGGCCCACCTGCGTGCAGTAGGGCGCAACATAACTTTTTGCGCAAGCAACGTTAATATGTGGGTCAGCTAGGCTTAGTCATGGCGCACTGTATAATTTAAGCACGATTTTGATCACCTACAAAGGAATCAAGAAACAGGTATAGGTACGAGCACAAGCGAAATTGCAACACTTGACGGGCAGCCTTGGGTGAACCATTACTAACGATCAATGACTTGAAGTATAAAGAACTCGCATGCTATATTATTTGGTCAATAGTAAGCACTGCTATGTTCAGTTAGCGGACACAGTGAAATAAAAATGTGGGCGAGGTGTTTTTCATGGCAAACATCCACGCGAACGCGCGACTGCCCTTCCAAGCGCGGCAGATCGGTGCCCTTCTACTCACGGCGGCGCCTCTGGTGGCAGCTTTTGTCCCAATATGAAACTTCGGCGGGAGTTTCATGACCAGAAGAAAGTATTGAAGGACCCTGGCATGGCTAAGGCTTTCTCCTTTAAGGTCTCCTATAGGCGTTGCTAAAGGGACTCCTCAGGACTCATGACGTAAATGTCATGACATGCGTGTCATGTAGGTCATGAAAAAGCCGCTTACGTCTTGGTGCTCTCATGGTCGTTTCATTAACTTGGTAGGCTCCCCATACACTGCTTCGCATAACATCGATTCCCACAGTGCGTGGGATCTGCCAACTTTTTAATAATGCGACTCACAATGCACAATACAGGGAAATTATACACCACGATAGGTGAGCAAAAATCTGGGAGTATATCTAAGAGGGAAAAAAGGCACATAGAAAAGAAGTAGTCAGCGCCAAAAGTAAGAGAAACGCGGTCGTAAGGAAGCATAACGAATATGAAGCATGGTAGAAGGATCGTAGTACCGAGAGAGAGAGAGAGAAAAAAAAAAGGTAACGGAAAGACAGGGAGGTTAACCAGAGGTTATCTCCGGTTGGCTACCCTGTACCGGGGAGGGGTAAAGGGGTGCGAAAGGAGAGAGAGAGAGAGAAATAAGTAAAAATAAAAAATGAGAAAGGGAAGGAAAGAAAAGAAAATCACACACGCACAAAACAACTTTTTCTGTGGGCACTGTCACGCAGTCTGCGAAGGCGTTCTCGTGTTGCATAGTATCAACGTTCCATCCTACGTCACACCGTGCAGAGTCACAATTTGTCACTGAGTCTGGTGTCTTTTAAGTAACGCAGCAGTGCCTTCAGGGCGGCTGGCGCCGTTGTTTGTGTAGGCCAGTTTCCAAGGATGTTCTTTTCTGTTATTGGGCGTTTGTCCAGTTGATCTATCGTCGCTGAGAAAGCTGCTCTCCGCGGGTTGAACCGAGGGCACTCACAAAGATGTGCGATTGTTTCGTTGCACCCGCAGAATGCACAAAGTGGGCTATTGGCCATTCCGATAAGAAAGGAATACGCATTTGTAAATGCTACTCCAAGCCATAGACGGACTTGAAGTGTGCAGTCCCGTCGTGGAAGGTTGAACGGAATACGGAGCTGTAAATTTGGGTCCAGGGAATGAAGGCGTGCACTTGTGAAATCAGATGAATTCCATTGCATCAATGTTAGCTCACGCGCAAGCGCGGAAAGTTTTTTTTCGCTGCGTCGGCTCTCGAAAGAGGAATGGCAACGCAGTTGACACCGTCATGGGCAGATCGGGCCGCTGCGTCCGCTCGATCATTGCCATGTATGCCAACAATGACTAGGCAACTACTGATATATCGTGCCCTTCATCATCTATGCGATGGTGTACTTATCTCTGGATGGAACAAACTTGAAAATCAGGCACACATCTCCACAGAAAACAGCAGTATTTTACAGGGTGCACAAATATTTCAAAATATGCAAATGTCACATAGCTGGACAGAACCATAGTAACGTTGTTGCCGTCCCTTGGAGATACTCAGTTATTTTTACATTCCGCCTAATTAGATAATTAGTCTTATTTATTGATCAACTTCTCAATTATTATAGCTAGATTAAAAGTGTCAGTGAGAAAATTGTAGAGAAACATGAAAGACTCCCGATACAGCTTTCTATTGCTCAATACGCGCTACGTAGAAGTGTTTTTCCGAGCATGAAATAAGCTCACGAATACACGCAAAGTGCCTCGAGCGGCCAGTCGCGTGGCAATATTGCTGTATTCACGGGTTTCGTTCACGCTCGGACAACACTTTTATGTATCACGTATTGAGCAACAGAAAGTTGTAGTGGGAGTTTTCCATGCTGCTGTACAATTCTATCGTTCACACTTTTTATCCAATTATAGCATTAACAAATTTGATTATTCAATTATGAAAATAATTATGTAATTAAGCGGAATAAAAAAATAATCTGAGTATCTACAAGTGACGGCAGACAACATTACCTTGGTTCTGTCCAGCTACGTGACATTTACATATTTTCAAATCTTGGTGCATGATAGTAAACCACCCAGTATATATCTTGTACATGCAGCAAAATTTGCACAAACTACTGTGGCACACAGGAGGTTCTCTCTTCCGCAGCGGCTTTCGAGGTTTATTTGACCGTGTGAGGTTCTTTGGACAGTTTGGAAATAAGGTGGGAATCCTTTTATCGAGCGCTCCGCGTAATATGCCATCGATATCGTATCCTCTGAAAAATGGCTGGTGCAGACATGGTCGGTAGGCGTTAGAGTTCGGTCTGCCCTCAGATTTTCACGGCGCCACTGCTCTAGACGACCGCTGTCGGACGGCGCTTTGAATAAAGGCACACGCTCCGCACAAGTCAGGTTACCAGAATTTCAGTTCGGAACGAAGCACTTTGTAGCCATTTCAAACGCCCCTCAGAAGGCCGCTGCCACCTTCGTCGAGGGCCCGTGGCGACAATACCCAAGCACAAGCTCATGAAGCGAACGCGAACAAAAATCGTGCCTTCAAAACAGCGCAACCGCACATGCAAGTAGGAAGACGAAGCAGCGACAGCACGCGCCTTCCCGCCGAGGCTGGAACCGCATTCCGCAGCGCCCTCTACGACGGCGCCGAACCAGCTGCAACCAAGCCGAACATAATCTGGACGCGAGCGAGCGGCGCTTTCGCGCACGTTGAGGGGAGAGTGTCAGCACCTCTCCTTATTCTTACACCATGGCAGCGTCACCCCGCCTCCCTCCCTCCCTCCCATGCCCCCACGCGCGCTGGTCGCGTTTGCTTTCCGCCGTGCGTTCGCTCTCCGTGATAGCGCGCGTCCCCCGCACGCTACCGCTCGGGCATACGGCGCGCGGCGATGATGTTATCTATACAGAACCTCACGGCGACGACGACGGCGACGGCAGAAATCCAGTTTAAGTGTCCATGACGGCAGAAATCCAGTTTAAGTGTCCATATAGCAATAAAACAACACAGAAACTAACATAAGTGAGCATGGGTCGAGGTGTGTGTGTGTGTGTGTGTGTGTGGGGGGGGAGAGGTACACTAATAAGAGACGGCTGGAAGATTGGCGGTGGAAAGTAGAGGTGGGCGAATATCAACTTTTACGTCTACGAATCGAATACGCATATACTTACAGCAGAAATATTTGTTACGGTATAATAATTAGGTATCACGCCTGTGCTGACTCGTGCAAAAAAAGGCAGCTATCTGTCGGGGACAATAGATCAGTTCTAAAAACAATATTGTCATTAAAAGTTCTAAAACTAATTATCATTAAAAAAAACACTACGCGAACGGCCTCTTAACAACCTCAGAGCTTGGTTGTAACCAAGTTTCCCAGGAAAGAATGGCTGCTGTATGACTTGCTTTACAATTAGTATATAGCATGCGTGGAACATAAATGGTTGCCAAAAAAAAAAAAAGATAAGTGGAGAAAATAAGCGCTTTATACGACCTAACGCAAAAATGAAAATGTAATGGTTCGACGGTGGTTGCCTGTAGCGGCTGGCTGACCTTTATTTTATTTTGTATTAAAGATAGACGGTGCATGTTTTTGAAGGCGTAAATTAGATAAAAGGTTTATACTAGGTGTACAAGGGCATTGCGCCACATAATCACTTTTTGAAAAATATTAAGATTTTAAAAATCTTTGAAAATAATCTATGTACGTACCTTGGGATACTATGTAGGTTATTCGAAGTGGTATCTCGTGGCCGTGCCATAAGGATTGGCTCCAACGACAGTCCGGATGCAAGCTGGCCGCACCTTGAATTCTATGTACAAAGAAATGTTCGTGTTGTACCTCTGCAAGGACACCGCTCGCATTATACTGTACGTACGAAGAATATTCGTCTTGTTTTATTGCGATAAAAACTATATGGACACCCCAAGCTAATTTCTGCCGTCGTCGATAGGTTATGTACGTGTATATTGGCGCGATAGCGTTAAGGGTCTCGTGTCGCAGTAAATGTCGCACAAGATCAGATGTCGGCGCCGGCGTCGGCAGCGTTGTCCGTTAGAAAAAAAGAAATGGTTAGCTCAGCGGTAATGCAGTTCCACTCAACGTGAATGCTGGGGAAGTGCGGAGCAGTGACTCGCCGGTATTTCCCTTTTGTTTTCCTTGTGTTTATCTTGTGTTTATCCTGTGTTTATCTGGTGTTTAACTGAGCCCCGCCGCGATGGCTCAGTTAGCTAAGGCTGCTGAGCACGAGGTCACGGGATCGAATCCCGGCCGCGGCGGCCGCAATATCGATGGAGGCGAAATGCAAAAACGCCCCTTCGCTTGCGTTGTAGTGCACGTTAAAGAACCCCAGGGGGTCAAAATTAAACCGGAGCCCTCCACTACGGCGTGCCTCATCATCAGAGCTGGTTTTGGCGCGTAAAACTCCAGAAAGAAGAAGTAACTATTATTTTCACATTGTTGGGATTAGCTTGCCTGCGCTGGCGAGCAACTTCAGCTTCTCGGGTGCGCACCGCTTGATCAGCCCTGCGTCGGCGCTGTCTTTCACGGGCGAGCGCCCGCTGTCGCTCCAAGCGTGCTTGCTGCTCGGCGTCCATGGGGGTTTTTACGAGTTTTCATTAATTTGGGTTAATGAATGCTTTAATTCAGGATGTTTTCCGTATTTTATATTATTCATTCATTCATTCATTCATTCATTCATTCATTCATTCATTCATTCTTTATTATTAGAACATAAATATACAATCTGAGTAATTTGTCAGCCCGCCAAAGCAAAGTTGCTTTTGAGCGGGACAGGGCAGTGCTTTGGCGTGAATGACACAGTTTTGTGCTTCAATCAAGGAAACAATAGGGAAGAAGTATGTACAGCAGGAAGATAAAAAGAAATGTCCATATATAGATACACATTTTCTTTATGTACCAGAAACCCGTAGTCCGCGAAAGCATCGATGCTTTTATGCGGACCAGTGTATAGTTTCTCTCAGCAAAGCATAGTACATGTTTTCTTTCGCTTTTCCCCATTCCTCCTTTTCCGTTATCCTCAAACGCTCGACTAATTTCCAATTGTTGTTCCTGCACAAGCAATAACGTAAGCAATTGCACACTTCAGCAAAAAAAAAAAAAAATATTGTGTGTACAGCACGACCATCCATTCCATCATATGTAGCAGTTAGATGTAGTGGTGAAATGTTTTGAAACAAAAACAGACACGAATATAAACACAAAGAACACAATATCCTAGTCCATTTTATACAATAGTTAGCGAAATGATATTGCAAAAAAAAACTCCCATCCCATCGATTTCTCTTATTATTCCCAGTCGTTTGCCAGAACTGTGTGGTGTATGAAATTTTTTATTTTCCGGAGTGACGATACGTTGGTGACTTGTGGTATTTTGTTAAAGTAGAACGGTACATAAAATGCCCTCGTTCTTTTACCATAGTTCGTGAACGCTTTAGCCCGAACGAATGTCTCAATCTTGCGCAAATCCCGAGTTTTTACGTTTTTTGTTTTAAATGTTTCATCAAAATAATGCTTCGTAAGTACTACCGAAAGAAAAAGTTGTTTAATATCAAATATCCCATGTTCTGCCATGAGCTCGCTGTGGCCAACAGCGCTGCTGTTTGTTCCGTATGTTATGTTATGCGTTATTTTCTGTATTATTCTATTTCAGGCTTATTTGGTTTCATTTTATTAATTTTAGGGAAATTTTGTGGGAATTTTATGTCTTACGTAGGCCTTGCGTTGTGCGTGACACCCACCGACGAGGGACGACATCCCGGGCTGCTAATGTGCTCCGCAGTTTTAAAAAATCACAGCATATCCACGAAGTGAATGATGATGAGTGGGCGAAGCACCGGGGGATCATTCGGGTAAACCACAGCTACAGACGAGAGATAAAGAGAGCGCGCGTCGGGAACGAGAAAATTACACCATCTTCCCGTAGGGGAACCCTGAGTGGTATGCGAAGCAGCCATGGGGTCGATTCAAGGTATTTTTATCAGCTGTATAAACTTGGACATGCAGCAGCACCAGCAACGCGCAGAACTGTTGTCGACGCCGTCGGCGTTTTGCCCGCGTTCGCACCGAACGCGCGCAAAGTGGAACCGGAACCGGAAGTGAAACCGGAAGTGGAAGCGGAACCGGAACGCCATCTAGTGAACACTTCATAAAACTACAGGTGGCTACATACTACTACTACTACTACTACTACTACTACTACTACTACTACTACTACTACTACTACTACTACTACTACTACTACTACTACAGAGGAGGGAACGACCTACACCCTAAGGAGCTTCGCCCCTAAAAAGCTACTGATAGACTTGTGTGCATGGATATTGTCACGTGCCTTGTGAGAGAACTGGCGACGCGACGTTTATTGAGGGTAGCGGCTCCTGAAAAACACGGCGCTGGGGGCTGGCTATGGAGCGGGCGGAGAAGCACGCGCACTTCTTCCTTCTTGTCCGTGCCTGCCTCTTAGCACTGTACCCACTACAGCTGGTGGCATTTCCCCCCTTCCTCGGAAAGAGCATCGGCTCGATGCTCAAGAAGGGGTTTTAGAAAAGGAGGGAGAAACAGCATGGGCAAGGCAGGTGCTCGTGCAAAGGACACAATCACAGCTAGATGAAAAACAAAAGCACAGCATCGGGGAAGCGCGACGGGTACAGTCTCAAGAAACAGAGAGGTTGCAAACAGTAGCGTAAGTAGAAAGATGAATAAAAAAATAATAATCACGAACGCGCAACATATGGCTTCATGCGCACAACGTGAACTACGTCAGGGCGAGGTTGTTGTCTACGCCGTGTTTGCGCCGCACTGTCTGGAACGACTTCGTAGTTCACGTCACTAATGCGGCGCAGCACTTTGTATGGGCCAAAATACCGGCTAATCAACTTTTCACAAAGGCCACGGCGGCGAACAGGGGTCCACACCCACACTTGGTCTCCGGGACTGTAGCGCACTTGCCGGTGACGGATGTTATAGCGCCGTGCATCTGCATGTTGCTGCTCACCGATGTGCAACCGCGCGAGCTGGCGGGCTTCCTCAGCGCGCTCAGCAAATTCTTCGGCGTCAGTCGTTAGGTGCTCGGTGTCGTGACACGGAAGCATAGCGTCCAGCATCGTCTGTACTTCGCGGCCGTAAACGAGGCGAAATGGTGCGAACCGTGTCGTCTCTTGTACGGCGGTATTATACGCGAAGGTCACGTAAGGCAAGATGCGATCCCATGTTTTGTGCTGGACGTCGATGTACATCGAGATCATATCTGTGAGCACTGTACCCACTACTGCTGGTGGCAATATATGTGAAAGGGCCGTTGCAAGCGAAACGTCACTGGCTATCGCATAAAAGATAAAATTGGTCCATGTCTAGACTACCATACACACTAGATGACGGATTGCAAGCAATTATCGCACATTATCATGCGGACTTCCGCCGCTAAATCGAAAACGAAGCTTGTAACATACCGATTTTGGTTCTGCTTTTGTCGTTGCCTCACTTGTGCCGATTTGCGATACTTTGTTTAGCAGAATGAAAATAGTAACCAGACTTGAACGTTCGGTTGTTCTAAAATATTTGGTCAGTTTCAAGTATTTGAAAAAAAATCGAATAGTCTTTTTTGAATAGGAATACGAATAGTTCGTGTGCAGTATTCGATTCGTATTCGAAATGTCAACTATTCGCCTAGCCCTAGCGGAAAAGAAAGGAAAATTGGCAATTAAGCTATAGTCGCCGTGTTTCACCCATGAGTATTAACAGTGTACTAGTTTCTTACCTTCGAGGAAGAGGAGGAGGAGGAAAAACTTTATTAAAAACACCAGTCAATGAACGTCAGGAGAGAAATCCTTCTCCCTCGTCGCCCTTAGCCGTCGGCCGGAATACCTTGAGACACAGCAGCAGCAAGGGCTTGACCGATGATGTCCTGCTGGACGTTGGGGTTTGGGCTGCGGAACAAAGCCTCCCAGGATTCTAGAGTGGGCGAGCTATCATGCTTAGACGGACATGTACACACCATGTGAACCAGATTGGCTGCCTCATCACAGAATTTGCACTTTGAATCGAATACTCTTGGATGCCACTTGCTGTAGAGTACGGGGTTTGGAAAAACCCCCGTCTGTAATTTCCTCCACATAACCTCATCTTTATTACTGAGTGTTCTGTCCGCTGCCGGGTAAATTTGTCGATTTAGTCTGTAGTGTACTGTGATTTCCTGGTATGCGCGCATATCCTCTCTTCTGTTTATAGTTTCGGTGACTTGGGAGGTTCCGGGGGTCGACCGGTAAGTGAGACCTCGGGCGACCGAATGAGCCTCCTCGTTCCCTCTAAGTCCCTGGTGAGCTGGTGCCCAAACGAGCAGAACAAGCTGTCTGGGTCCCCCGTCCCTGTTTAATATATGGATGGCAGTCTCCGTCACCCTCCGCGATTCGTAATTTCTCACGGCGTTTTTGGAGTCGCTGATGACCACCTTTGCCCCCCTTTGGCTGACGGCCAAGGCTATGGCCACTTCCTCAGCTTCAACCGTCTCGACGCCACTGACTGTGCAGCACGCCATTGGTGTTCCATCTTCTCTAACCGCCACGGCCGCATATGCCGCTTTGCTGTCATATTCTGCAGCGTCCGTATATAGGACGTCCTGTCGACCAGTATACCTAGTTTGTAATGCCTCTGCCCTGTCTTTACGTCTGCCGTCGTGAAAGGCAGGCTTCATGTTTCTGGGTAGCGGAGGTATTTTTATCTTGTCCCTGATCTGTCTGGGGATGTCTCTTGAGCGCACTTGCTCATGTTTGGGCTCGTAGCCCAATTTCTCTAAAATTTTCCTCCCCGTTTTAGATCCAAGTAGCCTTTGATGCTGCGCGGTAAGGGCAGCCTCAATCAGTTCCTCGAGAGTGTTCGATACCCCTAGCCTCATCAGTTTGTCGGTGGACGTGTTCCGAGGGAGTCCGAGCGCGACCTTGACACTTTTCCTAATAATGATTTCGAGTTTGTTCCGTTCTGCACCACTGAGCTTGAGGTAGGGTACTGAGCTGAACATTTCTTTTTGTGCAGTTTAACAACAGGACACATTCGTGGATACTGCATTATCTTATTGCCGTGGGTGGTTGGTGCACGGAAGCCCACAGCTGTACAAAACAGTGATTGATTCTCCTCACAATCAGCATGCCATGATGGGCATTATATATGTGCAAGCAGACAGTGTCGCCTTGTTTCCTGAACGCCGGCTAGTCGCAGAAACTATGGCAAATTCAATAGCAGGCCACTCTACTGCACTTTAGCGCGCTTCGCGTTAAGCTATAAGCGCGCGTCCACTTGATCAATGAGCAGCATCACGCTTATAATTGCCTTTGGCGATATTTCAACTGTCTTAACGTGTCAACTACATTTATCAACTACGGCATGACAACTACATTTTCACTTTCGATAGGGCCTCTTGGGGTTTACTTGTACAGATTCAAATGCGGAGAGGCTCCGAACATTGCGTCATTTCATACTGGTTAGATTATCTTGGTAACCGCTGTTTTCTGGATGTACGCAGTGGCGATCAATGAGGACGGAGAGTTTCGCTACGGAAAAAAAATTAAGCCGAGAGAAAGCATCAGCTACGGCGCTGTTGTAAGCTTTCGACGGCCTCTTCGATTGATCTCCTTTGTCGGCGATGCATGGTGAAGCGGTCTCGACTATGCCGTCGGCAAAATGAAATATTTCGCCCGAAAGACGTACTTGCATGACGAAAATACCAGGCTTAATTCAACCTATATCTGGCGTTACCTCGTGCTTGTCGATGCTTCCATTTTACAAGAAAATATGTTAGCTTCTTTTCTTCATATTTTAAGTTTACATCACGTGTTTTCTCCTTTGAATCTTTTAAATTCTGACAGTGGTGCGTTTGTCGAAGCGTCGGTTCTCAAGCCGGAATGCTATAGGGTACATTTTGTTATTTAATATTTTTAATTGCATCGTTGGCACGACGACATCGCGACCAATTCGTGCATCCCCGTATAGCATGACCGTGACGACGACTCAAGAGAGTGTAATGGGGAAAGTCCGCTCGGTTATCAGGATGATATTCACAAGAGATCATTCGGACATCCGATGCAAAGATATACGCGGGTGAATGCCCCCGGGATGTGCCAAATGCGTCGTGAGGACCGAATGAACGAAATTATCTATCGTTTTGCAGTTGAAAATGTCGAAAACAATTTCGTTGGTGACTTCTCCTCGAACTATATCTTTTCAGCGATTTCAGCCGCCCATCGCTAAATGGTTTGGCCGCACTTTCGATATCCTATGAAAGTCGCCGGCATGTGCATGAGGGACATGCTAGGTGCAAAACAAATACATTTCAAAACATTTAATGCGAACCTCACTAATGACCTCGGAACAAATTGTGCAGTTTCAATGCGCGTGCTGGAATCTGTGTGAAACGATACTATCGTGAAGCGGTTAATTTTTCCATCAATCAATCGCTTAATCATGCAATGTGTACAAATACATGGATATGTGAGTATATAGGAGGAGGTCCCATAGCAGAAGGTTGCAAGGGGCCTCCAATTTAATTGTATGGAATTAGTAATATACAATTAAATGCGATGCGTACAATTGTCTTCCTGTATTCACTTTTTTATTTTAATGACTCTCGCTAGGGCGAATAAAGGGAAATTGATGTAGACGAAAAACAACTTGCTGCCGGCGGGAACCGTACATACCTTTCTTTCGAATTACGCGTGCGATGTTCTATACCAATTGAGCTACCGTGGCGGCCGTTCTCCAATCTCTTGGGTAATTGTATGTGTACTAGATGTAGCTCCGGGAGTGTTAGCCAGCGCAACCACTCACGGCCGTGGCGGTGGAAAGAAAAATTGGAGGACGCTGCGCCTTCGAAACGTCACCGTGGCGCGCAGTTCAAATTTCATTTTCGATGCTAACGTAGACGCCACTACTTCCGATTTTAGTGCCTACGACGCGCTAAACGTAAGCCAAGCGCGGTTGTCTTCAGCGAGCCGCAGTGCGCTTAGCCAGTGAAGCCGTGGTGGCACCCGGCGGCGGCCGCGGTTTAGCCGACCGCAGTGACCAATAGCAGCCGCGTATTGGAATGTGCTTTATTACGTAATAAAGCATACAGAAGAGAGTGAGGATCATGGCCTCTGTTGAAACAAAGGCGTTTGAGAGAAAGGTGACTTCGCGCTCCGCTTGTGAGCTCCACGCACCGCGTACGACAGCAAAATTAGCTGAGATGTTCACAGCAGCGTATGCTACCGGCAGACTATGTTATTTCACAAAGCCCGAGAAGGGGTTCAGGGCCCCTTTAAACGTTATCGCTCGGCGCAGGCCGCGCCTGCATGTGTCGAAATTTTCTCGAATTTTCTCGATGGTTCGATCCGTCGTCCGTTGTCACCTAACCTTGTGTAATATGCGCTACGCGAATCGTGTAGTATTTTCTGCAAGGCACGCACCAACGATTACGCCGGAACCTTCGACGAGTCATGTATAAAAGCCGACGCGCTTGACCCGCTGATCAAATTTTCGACGATCGCCGACTGTACTAGCCGCTATCGTTGTGCTTGACTGTTGTTTTTCTGGGCGCAGGATCGTCCAATAAAGAGTTATTTTCGTGATTCACAGTCTTGATAATGTGTTCTTGATCGTCACTACTACGTGGCCTCTGGTGGAGGTGCTGGGTAGGACGGGGGCGTCCGGTAGATGAACACAAAAGCACATCCACCTTACCCCGAAACGAAAGCCCTGCCCTAAAGTAGTGCGGGGGAAGTAGGTAAATTTTTCGTCGAGAACACCCTGCCGCGGCATGGTGTGCCAGATATCCTCGTTACTGACAGAGGAACGGCTTTTACAGCTGAGCTTACTCAAGCCATCCTGCAGTATAGCCAGACATGTCACCGGAGGACAACCGCCTACCACGCGCAGACGAATGCTCACACGGTTCCGCCTGAACGAGACGCTCGCCGACATGTTAGCGATGTACGTCGACGTCGAACACTAGATGTGGGATGCTGTCCTTCCTTATACGTAACCTTCGCTTACAACACGGCAGTGCAAGAAACAACACAGATCACTTCGTTCAATCTGGTTTACGGAAGGAACCCGGCGCCACCTATTGCCTGTCGTGGCCTCTGAAGTACGTACACAGACGCTACCACGCTCAGAGTCTGAATCGCACGACAAACCGCTCACGAACAGCGAAGTTTGGAAGTTGCGTGATAACTCAGTGGCGCGTTCGGGTGACAATCTCTCAAGTACACATTGCCGCAGGAATATTTGCTCTGACCCTGAAATGGTGGTGAGTGGGCAAAGGTTCTTTTTAAAGCGCAGCTCATAGGCGCCCGTTCCCGCGTTCAGCGTCGGCGTTGTGCCTCGGCGTAACCGAGCGAACGAGCACAGCGAAGAATGAAAGAGCGAACGCGGTGCGCAGCGCGCGATGAAAGACGGTTATAGGGAAGAGAGCGCGAGGAGGAGGGTACAGCAGAAGCATGAGGTGGGAAGCGGCGCAGGAGGGTATAAACGAGGCAACCTAAAGTTTGCCTGCTAGGGTGCCTCGATGCCAGCGCCGCCGTTCAGGGTGGTGCCAACCTTTGACCGCCCCCGCGCCGCCGCTTTCTCGCTGCGACGCCATATTGTGTCACAGCGAGCCGTTGCGATTGCTTGGTGCCGGTGCTGAGTTCGAGGCACAGTGCGCGCGGATGCTTCGCGGACGCTTCTACTTGCTAGACAGTGTTCAGCCGCATGACTGACAAGCTATCAAGTGCATCGTGTCGACATGACGGGCTGTTGTGTTCCCAAGTGCGCCGGATCGACGCGTAAAGGACTGCGTTGTTTTCGCTTCCCCCGGGACCCAGAGCGACGGAAGAGATGGAAAGCCCAAGTAAAGCGCGATCACTGGAAGGCAACGGATAACTCCTGCATTTGCGAGGTGTCAAGAATGTTTAGACTACCGCACCGTGTTTTTCATTTAAATAAGAAAGTATTCTCTGATCCTCGCTCACGTATCTACGTTCGCTCACGAACTAAGCACTGCACCGATGCTGAGTAGCCTATTGTTTGCGAGCGCGCGTCGCATAGGCTTTTGCCGTTTTGATCGGCGCAGTCTATGCGAGTAGTACCCCTATTTTAAGAACTGACGAAAATGCTTCGCCGCGAAATAGCCTTATATTAGCTACAAATCGTCATGTAAACCACCTATTTTACTTTTTCACGGGAAGCACACATCGTGTGTCTCTTGTTTCTTTTTTTTCCCTAAGTTTCTTTTTTCGCTACTGGTTATTTGGGACTAAAGAACGCAGTGCTTCTTCTGGGGAGAGCGGCTGTTGTGTACGTGGCAAGCGAAGCATTGTGATTTTCTCTATTCTCAGGAGATATCTTGCGGACCTCAGGGTGTTACGTTACATAGCAGATTTTTAGACTTGTACATATTTGTAGCGTGGTGATCGTAAGCCGATGGTCATTCGTGCTCATTCCCGATCGTAGTGGGTACTGTGACGGTCTTTAAATGCCTGTGCACGGTATAAGCCCAGGTGTAGTAGAGTTAAGGGGCATCATGGGACCAAAAAGTTTCGGCGCTTTCTGGCATGGTGTCTGTTGTAGCCTGTGCATTTCTTCGAAACGTGTGAAGTGAGGTAATACAGCATTGCTTCTGTTAAAATTTATTTTTAAGCACTGTAATGGGTTCTCTGTATTTACAAGGCAACTTTTCATATCAATAATCACTTTTGTTGTTTTACCTGTACTTAGAAACACTTTGAAGAGGACCAGTACGAGGGAAATCGACAGGATGGGCGCCGTCTGTTAAAGTCAACAGCCCTACATCATCATGGACTATATTTTCGAAGTGAAAAACATTGCTAATCTGTATTGACTGTCTTAGTTTCATTTACGGTTTTTGTACGTGATATGTATGCAGTGTTGTTTATTTTTTCAATGTAGTTATCAGTGTTCTAATGGTTATTTATGAAATGTTCTGTACTCGCCATCGATGTGTTTGGCTGATGCGACGTATTCGATGGTAGCTGATGTATGTATTCTGGCTGGATATCTTGATTAATATTACCCGCGGTTGCGTTTTCTTGTTTGCAGTCTTGTTTTCGATTTATATTGTGTGTAATAAGGTTGATGTACTCACTTGAACCCCCCCCCCCCCCCCATGTAATGAATAAATTAAAAAAAACTCTATCCCGAATTGGTGTCGAGCCTACCTTGCGAATTAATTTTTTATCTCGTCTTTAAACATAACCTTCAGGCGCCACACAGTACATATAATTTTTCATGTACATATATCTTTCATGATTGATTGTACTAGACATTATAAGTAATGTATTTTGTGCATCGTTTGATTTCTTGTGTGTACTACGCAAGATTGACACAGACAAGTTACGTTACATTTTTCTCTACAGCACTAACTAAACCTTATTTTCACATCGCAGTTATTTTTACACCAGCTTAATCCTGTCAGCACACAGATTTGTGGGCAAAAAAAGCAAAAATTGCGCGTAGATATCGTCAAATAATTGCAACGAACGCGAAGAGCACGCGCAACGCAAGGGAAACTAACCGCCGTGCGCGAGTGGCTGGCTACGGTAAAGGAGGCGTGACGTGTAAACCAAAATACAACAGCGAAAAAGACAAACTTCCACACACAGGGGTCGCAAACCTTCTATACCAAGCATCGAAGCGCAAAAAAAAAAAAAATAGCGCGTATTTTAAACTTACACACGGCATATTAAATGTGATTGAATTAGGCAACTTGGGGCATGTTCCCGGCGCCATACATTTACGTCTTCGACCTTCGACGAGTTTAACGGCTATTGGTTATAAAGATATGCAGATGGGACACCGATAAAAAAATCCTCATCAAGGCAAAGCACTTGGAAGCGCGCCGCGAGTAACACTTTATGAACGCAAGCGTAGCTGAGTCTCAGCTCGTGTGAACAATATGGCGGCGCCAGGCGGGTTGTCTCCACCCTGGACGGCGGCGCTGGGCATCGAGGCACCCTATTGCCTGCGCGGCAATAGCGCCGCCCACTCCCCTGGCGGAAGAAGGAAGTGTCGAAGGTCG